>NC_139609.1:58873265-59168265 GCF_964270895.1 Podarcis filfolensis
GTCCTCCTGTGATCAAACTTTTGTTGTAAGTAAGTATTGCGGAATTGAGCACTTAATGTGAGAAGATCCAGAGAGAGTCTGAGAAAGGTCTGTTGGCTACGAATATAGAGTGTATCTTCATTATACTGTTGGCAGAGCTTCAACTCTGCGTGGCTGTGATAATCTTCCATTAGTGCTATTCAGGATATTTTTAATTTATTGTCAATAACTTGAAAGCTGCTTATACATGTTACTTCCTACTGGCGTTCTGATAAAGCCATTAGGTTATGGTTTAATAGCACAATTCCAGTTTGATTCACAAGGAGGAAAAATTACCATTGATTTTAAAGTCATGAAGCCAACCATTAAACCCTTTCACAGTTTCTCTGAGTGAATCATTCCTATAATGAAGTGTGCATACAGTCTTGATGAGCTCTGCTTTTTTGCGAAGTTTGAAATGCACAAGTTTTTACGTTAGGTACTCTCAAATGTCTATGTTTTAGTGATCCAGGATGAACTTGGCCCAAGAAAATAAAGTGCTATATAAGCTAGGAATTGACTTAATTGAATTGCTGCTCATTTAAGACTGACTCTGTTTCACTTGTCATATGTCACTAATAACACTTACTTAAAATCCAACAGAGTACTGGGTTGTGTGCAATATTATAATAATTAGGTCAGTTAGATGTGTATGTTTTCCTTTTTCGCAAAATAATTTACCGGTAGAAGAAATATGCTACCATCATAGTTGGTAAGTCACATAAGCTTCAAGCTTTGGGTGGTATTTAACTAAGTCTTACTCAGAGTAAACTCATTGAAATTAATGAGCATGACTTAGGGCTCATTCCATTATTTCTTCCATTTGTCCCATGCTTTCTAATCAGGGCTCTGAGAGGGGTTGTTGTTTTTTTGTTTGTTTTGTTTGTTTGTTTTTAGTTCTGCCACTTTCCCTGGGAAAACTTTTGTGATGTTTTGCAAAAACACATCATGCTATAAACCATTACTTAATGCATTGTACACAAGCTGGAACAAGCCTGGGCAGGCCTCAGTCTCTCATGTTCTCTGTGGTTTTCAGGACATTGAATAATGTGTTAGGAAGCCTTTTGTACTTGTTTGTTCTAGCTATGTACCAGATAAATATGAATCCTTGGTTGCTCCTTGAAGAACTTTGCATCCTCTTTTGAGGTACCACCTACAATATTTTCCATTACCATGAATCAAATCTGTTACCCAGCTTCTTCTGCCCCCCCCCCATTTTATATAACACTCCTTTGTTAGGCAATACCATATATTTATTTCTCTGCGCAAGTCTGCTGTACCCACCTGTGTTATCCTTTGCCTTCACTGCTACCCTTGGATTTGAATTGTCACTGTTAGAACTTGGGCTGTGATGCGTTTGGAAAAATAGAAAGGTCTCAAATCTGAAAAATCCCCACACAGAGAGAAAGATAATGACCTGGTTTGTACATGTTAAACCATAGTTAAAATCAATTGCTTTATGTGAATGAGCAGTGTGCTGGAGCATACTGCTCAAAAGTCCCTATTGCACTCTTCCCCCTGCTCCTTCCTTTGGTGTGTCAAGGAGGAAACAAGCCAGAGGCTGCCTTTGTCTTCTATGTGAACCAGTGCTTATGGTTTGTTTCCCCCAAAGAAACCATGGCTGCAGTCACATGACAGTTTATTCCATTTTCTCAGTATCTCCCTAACTGATCATTTCCAGTGTGGTGTAGTGGTTAAGAGCGGTAGACTCCTAATCTGGGGAACCGGGTTCGCGTCTCCGCTCCTCCACATGCAGCTGCTGGGTGACCTTGGGCTAGTCACACTTCTTTGAAGTCTCTCAGCCCCACTCACCTCACAGAGTGTTTGTTGTGGGGGAGGAAGGGAAAGGAGAATATTAGCCGCTTTGAGACTCCTTAAAGGGAGTGAAAGGGAGTGAAAAGCGGGATATCAAATCCAAACTACTCCTCCTCCTCCTCCTCCTCTTCTTCTTCTTCTTCTTCTTCTTCTTCTTCTTCTTCTTCTTCTTCTATTTGAGCTTTCACGTTACATAAAAGCCACTTCCACAAATATGTCAGAATATGGCACAACTTTAGCACTCATTTCTATGTTGTTTGTTTACAAAAAAAAAATCCATTTGCAAATAACATGAAAATAAGCACTAAACTTGCACTATGTTCTAGTGTATTTCTGGAAGTAGCTTTTATGTGGTGTAAAAGCTCAAATGTGATGTGGAAATAAACAGTTAGGAAAACAGGGAAACAGAATAAACTGCAATGTGAATGCAGCCCATGAGCAGAACCAGGCAGAGGGCCGTCTCGATAGTGGCGCCCGCCCTGTGGAACGCCCTCCCATCAGATGTCAAAGAAATAAACAACTACCTGACTTTTAGAAAACATCTGAAGGCAGTTCTGCTTAGGGAAGTTTTTAGTGTTTGAAGTTTTATTCTGTTTTTAGTCCTCTGTTGGGAGCCGCCCAAGGTGGCTGGGGAAACCCAGCCAGATGGGTGGGGTATAAATATTATTATTATTATTATTACTATTATGCAAAGAACAAACCTTAGCTTCCATGCTTTGTTTGGAGAGAAACAAATCACAACTGCTGGTTCACATATAATACAAAACCACCCTTTGATTTGCTTCCTCCCCGGTCACAACAGGCACTTTTGAGCAGCATGTACTAGCATACTGCTCTTTTACATCAACCGTAATTCCATTTTAACTGTGGTTTCATGTGGCATCCAAACCAGGCCAATTTGGGAAGACGGCATTGAGAGACACCAGTCCTCAAATGTGAAGGTTGGGAATGGGTGGGACAGGAAGCATCTAATAGCTTTTGCTTGCTATTTTCATTTTTCAGCACTATGTGGATCAATTCTATTTCTTCTTAACGCTTTTTCTTTCAACTTCTCCTATTAGCCTATAACAAGAACCAAGGGGACATTGCAACTCAGGGCTGGTTTATTGGACTGATGTGTGCCATCGCTCTCCTGGTCCTGATTTTGCTGATAGTTTGCTTCATTAAGAGAAGCAGAGGAGGGAAATATCCAGGTAAGAGAAATAGCTATCAACTAGCATTGTTGTTGGGTTTGAAGTATTCATTCCCAAATCTAGATGGATGGTCTGATCATAATCATCCAGTGCTTTTTTCTGCCAGAACTCATTGGAACTCAGTTCTGGCATCTCTCACGTAGGTACCATTGCCATTATAAGAGAACAAAGGAGATGTTCATGGTGAGTT
Source organism: Podarcis filfolensis (assembly GCF_964270895.1). Classification (NCBI taxonomy): domain Eukaryota; kingdom Metazoa; phylum Chordata; class Lepidosauria; order Squamata; family Lacertidae; genus Podarcis; species Podarcis filfolensis. The sequence continues at coordinate 58,876,482 of NC_139609.1, forward strand.
CCAGCACCTCTTTTTCTAGAAAAACAGCACTAATCATAGGCTTCCCACTCAAAGGATTTCGTCCTACCACTTTTTAGCAGCTGTGGCACTGAAAAGAATTAATCTCATTAAAGGCAATGCAAGAGGACTTCCAGCTAGGTAGGAGGTGAAGCCTCATCCCATGACTTTTGTTGGGATTTGACCTCACTACGATAAGTGTCTTCTGTATTTGCAAAAGGACTTTCTCCAGGGCGGGTTGCATTGATACTTTTCTTTTTCAAAGGGCTTAGGGGTAAAACACCTCTCTCAGAACCTGCTTGGACTGCATACTATGGTTGTGTGATGACCACTGTGTTCTCTCCCAAGATCTGATAAGGTCTTGTGTGCAAGAAGGTTTTGTGCTAGACCCTTAAGTACACACAAGGATTGTGGCAGGCAGCTTCTAACATCAAGCTGCAGTGCATGACAAGAATGACAAGCCAGTTGTACAGAAACAATTATCTGTTTCCTTAGTCCAAAAGGAAATAATGCCCTACCTAAAATACATGGCATGGTGTTTGTTTATTATGCCAAGGTCCAAAAGAGACATAACATGGGGCATCCATGACCAGTTTCCTTAAAAGAAAGAGAAAAACCATATTATTTATGAGCAGATATGCAAGAGGGTTTTTTATTAGGGAGCTGCATTAGGACAGGGAGTTCTTAATCTTTTCTTCCTGCACGGTTTTCTACATCACAATTGCACTGATCCCTGACCCCCATCCCACCTGAACTATTAAACATAGTGGGGAGGGGGAGAGAAGTACCATACAGATTTTGACTATGCTGTATCTGGAGGTGAGAGGCAATCACATAACAGGATATAAGTCCCTTCCCCCCTTTTTTTTATTTGCTGGAAGAGGTATTTGAAATTTACTCACATTTTTCAGCTGATAGATGTACTTGTGTTTCTTTCACTTGTCCCACTGTCCCTTGCAAAAAATATTTACTTTTTCACGGGTCTCTTCAAGCATAAAGGAAGTGTGGTAATTTAAGAATACATTCACCAGTAGAAAGGGTCTATGTGATATTGGGATGAAGTAAACTGGTTGCTTTTAATTTATTCCAAAGATTTCTTAACCACTGTTCATCAAAAAGATTCCAAAGTGCTGTACGAAAGTGTGAATAGAATTCATTCACACAACGTATAAATACAATTTAAAACCTACAAATAAGTTTGACAAAACGCAAGAGGAGAGAACAAAAACTCAAGAAGCTAAAAGCAAAAATAGAATACAGTTCCAAAAGCCATCCACACAATCCAAAATGCCTTGGCATAAATAGGAAGGTTCTCATATGGAACTGAAAAGCTTGCCATGTTGGCTTGTAATCCAAGTTGTCTGGTGTATCCAGCCACTGTATTTAGGGAGCAATCCCACATTCTAGTCAATTAAGGGCAAATCAGTGTATGTTTGTGTGTGCGTGCGTGTGCACACTTGTTGCAAAATAGTATACCTGACTTGGTCTGTCTAGAGATCCTTGTTTCAAAGTAAGATAGCAGAGCGCTAAATATCTCTATAAAACACAGTTAAGAGTATTCAGTTAGCCCCAAGGGTATGCAGTTAAGATGAGCATGGTCATATTAAGAGTCCAAGAAATATTCTTTGTACGTTACAATAGCTGTGGTTTAGGAAAGACTTCCAAGCCATAATCTTTTACTACTATTTTCTTCTGTTTTATTATTTACCGGATATCACACTGCATGATAGTAGTCGGCAAATGTCGGCTTTTTCAGGACTGCATCCAAATAATACTAGAGCAGCAGTTCTAAAAATAAGGCACATCAGCTTGTATTTTGTCTTGCTTTAAGCTCATGGGACAATTTCCCAACAATTCTAAACGCCATATGCACAGGAAATGCTACCCTTACTATTCACAATATAGTAACATCAATTTATTTGTTGCGCTCTGTTCAGCATGCAACTGGCGTGACAGTTTTGAGCCAGGCATTTGTGATGCAGGAAATAATAATGATTACTTCAATGGCAGGAGACAAGATTTGAAAGAGAACTTGAATCAGAATCTTGCTCAGCCTGGGATTTATGTGTATTATATTTTGGAGATTAAAAGCATGGAAGTGATCAAAAATGACTTTGCACATACATTTGCCAACAGCAAAACCACCTCAATGTCAGTTATTTCTTCAGATGCTTCTCATCCATTTTCAGTCTAAATTCCTGACCACCTACAAGACGCAGAGGCTGGGAGGCTAGCAGCACATCCTAAACAGGTTTTCTCAGACCTAGGAATGGATGGACACATGAACATCTGAACCAATTCTGCATGGGGATGAGACTTAAGTCCCCCCATCCCATTTCAGTGAATATTTTTAAAAAGAAAAACATGAAATATCCATGCACAAACAGCAAGGTATTAAAAAAAATGTTTGAGAGAGGTGAAGGGTCCATGTGAATTCTGGGGGCAGCAGTGTTTTTTCCCATACATTTCTTCATGAGAATGATGGAGCTTCATCAAATCCCATCGCTCCCAGAGGGACTTGCATTCTATTGCATTCAAAGCACTAGCTGCTCCGGCCAAGGGTGGCTGGATTAACCATTTTTACAAATTTAAAGATCAGGAAACACTTTCAAAAGAGCAGAAGCAGGCCCACAGCCCTCATTCTGAAATCATGATTTGCCCAGATCAAAATGTGAGAGTCTGCTTTGGAATCAGAGTTTGGTGGATTGCTCACCCTTCCCCACTCAAGTCAGAATCAAGTCCCGTAAGTGTGTTTAGGACCGCAGCCTTGAATACATGAAAGTAAAATGTGTGCTTATTTGAATATTTATTCACAGTGCGAGAAAATAAAGATGTACCCCTGGACCCTGATGACCAGAAGGTAGATAATGGGTCGTTTGATTACAGGTATGTTTCCTGCTTGGCATGCGTGACAGGCATTTGTTTTCTGCCCTCTACCCCACCTATTACAAAGAGCAACTTTGTCAGTTCAATAGTCATCAAGATATCACATTCCCATAAATGTGCATTTTCTACCACCCTTTGTTCTCCCATTATGTCTCAAAGATCTCTGCAAAAGAAAAAGGTGTTGATCTCCACGTGCAGATAACTTGCATGGTATACTATTCCTATATCTGTACCATTTCAGGCTGCAGATAAGAGATGGTTTTTTACTCACATCAAAATTTCTCTGGAAACTTAGCACATGAGGAACAGAGGTCCTAGCCTATGTCTGTGCTAGTATTGTATGTGCAGATAGTGGGGACAGGGGCATTCAGATGTGCAGTGCTTCACGTGTAGTCTGAAATGGTACAGTCCCAGGAAATTTGCACTACATGATGGATCGGAAAAATAATAGCATGTTCATTAGCATCACCACAGCAGATAGAAAGCTAGATGCTGTGGGAGAGATGGAAGCAATGTGTTTGGTCTCTCTCACACACCAGATTATTCAGAGAGGCATCATCAGGGTTTTTCAGCAACTTAACCTCCTCACGCTCGTGCATTCACTGCCCAGAAACAGGTTAACCCAACCTTGCTCAGATTGTATCTAGAGAAAAATAAACACATTTTCTCCAAAAGCCTGTGATGGGCTCCATATTCCATCCTTTTCTATAGGATCTCGGACAATCTCATTTTGTTGATCGTCTCTGTATAGCCTAGCAAACCCACCTCTCTTGACTGTTGTAGTGGGGGCCATGTGCCACTACAATCACCCCTCTATGAAACTCAAAGGCAACCTTTTAAGGACATCAGCCACTTTTTATCTCAGCTTCCCAAAGCAAGGTGTTTTCTTTGGCTGTTCACAGATGGGTCCTGCGTTCAAGTTTTACATTTGTTTCCCCCTTGCTTCCAAGGCACTGAAACAGGTAACACTGCTAGCATTTTGTTAATCTATGTGACTTAGAGCAAACGTGCTCTTTGTACATCTCTGCTTGCTTAGTGCTTTTAAGCAAACAGGATGATTTACTCAGATTCAGCCAGCCCAACACCTTTTGCTGCCTGAGGCGGAACAGCAAATGGTGTACCACCATCAAGTCAAGGTGTATAGTTCGTGAGGCCAGCCAAGTTATTTTGGCACCTGAAAACCCCACAAGCAATTCTCCCTGCTTCCTGGCAGTAAAGATACAATAATAACAAACTAAATAATGAACACTGTGCTGCCCTTTCATGACACCCCAAATTTACTGCCTGAGGTGGCTGGTTCACCCTCCCTAATGTAAGACCCTCTGCTCAGATATAGTTAATTTTGAACTGAGCTCCCACGAAATCCTCCAGAGTTTCCAGAATTATTTGAAAGAAATACAAAAGGGCTTGATTTGAAATGATGAAGAGCAAGAACTGGTGTCATGAATAACAAGCTGCTTGAACGGTTCCCTGCAGAACTTTGAAAGAAGTACCATGCATACATCTTGCAGCATAAAACCATATAAGCAAATCTGAAATGGAGGGATTATTTGAAGGCTGATCATTTGCAAACATAACTAGACATTTAGAGGATACACTCCAATTTGTCACCCCATGAAACTTTAAGCACTGTCTTGTTCATGTAACTAGTGGGTTGGTTTCCAACCCATGCCCTCTATTCTAAAGTTCTCTTAGTGAGTTTATTATTCCAAACCATATTGATGATTATGAACTCTCCAAGCTAATGAACCCAGAATAAAAACTATGATTAACACTAGTTAATTGACTATCCTATCAGGCATTACTTACTTTACTGAATAAATGAAAGTGTGTTGATGAAGCATATCAGGAGAATTTGAGAATCACCAATTCTTGTCCAAGAAAACCATTGTGAGAATAAAAGTTTAGTCTAGAATTCTGCATAAATCTGAAAGAAAATTTCTTAACGCACAAATTGAAAATAAAGAGACAAATACTATAATAATATGGCAACAGGAGAAAACAGCACAGTACGAATGAATGAAGTAACCCATCAAAAACTTAGATTTTATAACTGAATGCTCATTTTGCAGAAGCAGTCACTGTGTTACATGCCATAGCTTTGATATTAAGCTCCTCATGCACACACATTGGCAGAATTTGCACATCACAGTAATCCATTAAACCATCAAATGCACAGAAGGCTTCCGTTTCACTCGTCCCTTGTAGCCAGCAGGCGTAACAAACCTTAATACCCAGGTATTAAGGTTATGTCTGAAGTAGGGATTGTGGTTTGTTTCCAAACAAACCAGGGTGTTGAGCCAAGATTTGTCTTACCAACCATGTTTTGTTTCAGCATAGCAAACTACAGTTCTTAGTCAGGCTTAATGCTGAGACAGAGATCGTCGCTTGTTGCTCCCACTGTCAAGAGCAGCAGTGGGAAACCTCATTTTACCTGCAAGGTTGTTTTGACCAAGCCATACCTCGCTGCCCTTCACCAGAAGTCATAAATGGCACCAGGTGTGGAGCAGGTAAAGACATTGCTGGGCCAAAAACAGCTTTGTCGACACTCCCAGTCAGCAGGACCTGAAAAACCCTGTGCATAGTGCCTAGTGAGGCTCATAATAAGCCCCAACATTTGTGACGCTGTGTGTGACACTTTGAAGCCCTTACAATCAGCTGGTCGTTAGTGCTTACAGAGAGTCATGCATGGTACTTTGAAGTTCCATCAGCTGACGGTAGAGGCTTCTATGCAGCACGCACTGCATGACCTCATCTACCTGTTAAACCTTGCCCATGGAGAGTGGGGAAGATAAAGAGCCGGCCTGCAGTCTGGATCCAATTCCCCATCCCTCGTCTAGAGGAGAGGAGTGATATTTGCATTCACAGTAAGCCATTAACTGTGATTACTCATGATGTGCAAGCTGGACACTTTGAAGGCACAGTGCTTTAACAACTGTCGTCCCCTTCCCCCCTAGATAAAAATCACAGATTTTTCTTCTTCTTTTTACAATTAACCAGAGTGTTAATGCAGGGTGTTAGAAAAGTGACACATCCCATAAGGAGTCAGAGGCAAAGTGGTTAGCTGCTTAAAATTCACAAGGAATCGAGCAGTCCGGGGAAAAAGTTACTATTAGTGCTTGAAAGGTGGACAGGATATGTGCTGACATGCTTTCTTTATTGGTTCTCTTCCTACCTTCATAGAAGCATGTCTAATATGCTTTCATCATGCCCTTCACATCCTTAGTGCCCTGTGCACACTGCATTCCAATCACTGCAGCCTGTAATTAAAGAGATACTGTCACTTCTTTCTACTTTGCTGCCAGAATAATGGTCTCCTTGTAAGCTAAGATGTTTGGAAGCCCATGTCCTTAAATAGCATTCTGTTCCAGTAACCATGCCTTACTAGGCCAACTGATTTGGTTGAGAGAGAGAGAGAAGCAAATCAGAACTAGAATTTTAAAACTTCAGACCTGCTGGTCCCATCCAAGCTGCTCCTTCCTGCTCCCCATATATTTTCAGGTAACGTTACTGGGCTTTCTACTCAGTCAAGCATTTGCAGTTGCAGTGGTGATTTCAACGCATCCCCAACTAAAGGTCCCTGTGTAAAATATAGCAATAGTGAGAACAAGGAATTGGCAAATGCCTGTTAAAAACTAGGAGCACTTGCATACAGCCCAGACTGCTGGCAAGTGGGTTCATGTGAACCCAGATAGCAATTTCATGATACTTGGAAGTGGGTCTATATTAGGCCAGTTTTCTGACATCGGCAGTGTCTACTACATGACAGTCAGAATTCCTATCTTGATAGAGCCTTAATCAATTCCGTATTCTTCCAGGGCCCCAGAGGTCATTGAACACAGCCACCAAGAAAGGAGCAGATGCATTTCATAATGCGTTTCTTTCCTGTTTCACTCATTCCCCACCCCACCCCTACGCATAGGCAAATCTCTTGTGTGTCCTTTGTAATATATGGAATAAGAGTGCCTTCCCCTCCAGTCCACTCATTTTGAAACCACAATATATACCTGCCTCCCAAAAGACACTTGCCATCTGCTCATCCGGTACAATCTCCGCACAGTGGAAATGTAACTTAGAAGCACCCCCTCCCTTCATATGCAGAGCTGCCTGATTTCCACCAAGGTCAAGCGAATACCATGCTCCTTTCTTTCCTGAAGGCAGCCTTTTCTGAGAGGGGCTTGTAGCACGTTACGTCATTGGACAGCATGACAGACCACAGGCTAGTGGCTGCTCAGCTGCCTTTCAGGACGACATTTAATGAAGCCATGTGGGGTTGTATCTTCTGCCCTACTAGTGCTCTCTCCCTCCCTGCCTCAGATCTGAGGGCACATCTCATTTTGTAGGGTTTATTTGCAAATTACTTGCTTTTGGAATCCATTAGATACATATTTTGGTGTGGATGCACAACAGGTTTATTTATTTATTTTTAATTTATTTTGTATGCACAACAATAAAGTGGCTAGCTCCTTCGGGGGGTGGGGTCGGTGGATTTCCCCCCCTCAGCACTGCCCCCTGAAATGCATACTTCGCCATTTTGCTCTCTGATCAGGCTCTTTCTGCTTCTCTCTCTGTTTTATTCCCATTCTTTCTTCTCCTTTTCACCTTGTCTTTCTACATGGACCATGAAGGTCTCTTGAAAGGTAGGACTGTGGACTGCCCCAAAGTCTGGCACACAGCTTTTTCTTTCAGCAGTTCCATCACTGAAACACACCTTATTCTCTACCACCTTACCCTGCCTCTCCACCACCAACCTTCATCTAACACCATTAAAGTTTCACTTACTATTCCTTTCCCTTGAAATTTCGGGCACCCTGTGTCCAATGAGTTGCATTCTGCCTGTGTATTTGGAGCCGACACACAACCAATTGAATTTGCGTGGCCTCAGCTTCATTCCTTTTTCTGTGACTAATTCAGCTGTGGCAATGACAGCCATTGGTTAGTTCAGCACTCAAAGGGAGATTAGTCACAAGAAAAGGGGTCTTCTGGGCTGCAGATTTGAGTAGCCCCCATATGCTCAGGTAAGCTACTTGTATTATGTGCCTCTGAGGTTTGAAAAGCAAGATAATGCCTGATTTCACATGCTGGGCAGTAAAACAACGGAAACATGGTGAAGAAAAAGTCAGCAGCTACCAGAGGCCTTGCATCAGCTCAGAGTGAAGATTCCCTAGAAATCTTGTACACAGAAAATATTCATTCTGACATATGCAACTCTTGACCATGATGCTCCTGAACCAGCCTGAGTCAGGCTTCCCTTAATACTTTAAATAAGCTGCAATATTTCCATTTAACCAAATAAGTAAACTGTTGTTTGTGTGTTAAAAGTTGTATATACCTAACGCACTAACAAGGCAACCAAGTTAACAGTCTTCTTTGGCCTACAATCCAGAGAGCTAGGTTAAATAAGGCGCAAGAGAATTTTTTGACATTTTGCCTTTCAGCAGCAGCCCTCTGCGAAGCCACTTGGCTTGTTGTGTGAGGGAATGCTCTTTAAAGAGAGGGGAGCGAGGAAGGAACTCAAAAGCCCCACTGGGCCCACAGAATTAGCTGTATAGTTCTCTGGACTGTAGCCTTTAGAAGGTCAAAACCAGCCGGGAATATCTTAGAAACTTCATTGGCCTGGTATATTGGGAATGGGGTGGGGGTGGGGGAGGACAACTCAAAGGGGACATTATGATGCAGGATATATTTTATCTACATACTCTTGGTTTGAAAAATGAAGATTTTAGATGAAGAGCCCTGGGTCTCTCATTCTTGTTTTTTGCCTCCTTATATTGCCTTATATTGATAGGAGTTGTAGTCCCAAAACATCTGGAGGGCCAAGTTTCCCTATGCCTGCCCTAGAGAGCTATCACAGGCTACCTTCTGTTAGACAGTTTTGCAAGATCAGGAGGAATGATGACACCACTTGTTCTGTTATTTATGCTTGTAGTGGCCACTGTCTGGCAGAATGGTGGGCTACATGTTTTATCTAACCAGATCATTCTTATGGCAAAACCAGATGATTCTTATGGCAAAACAAAACTGCAACACAAACCCTTAAATGATCTTTTTCTGTGTTAGGATAAAAAGTTGAGCCTCGTAGATATGACAATGAATTGGGTATTTATTTATTTATTTATTTATTTATTTATTTATTTATTTATTATACACCCTTCTTTTAAGTCAGGATTGGCTCCCAAAACAATTTACAGTTGAAATGCACATGATGGTACAGTTACAATAGGAATATATGGGGATATACATAGCTGTCTCTTCTATGGCACTTGATGACATGATCCAGAGTCCAGACTCTTCCCTTCAAGGGGAAGGGGCAGAGGGAGGTACAGATGGACTCAGGTTGGTAGATGATGAAGATGTCAGATCCCTAAAACAGTCCCCCATTGATCTGCAGAGTCTCCTGTTCCTGGCAGTTAAATCTTTTGTTCTTGGCAGAGCCCAATACATGAATTCCTGCACATGTGGGTATACAAACATCCCTTTTAGAATGTCCCAACGGCTCCAGCACAATATTTTGTTTAACACTGACTAGCCACACACCTCCCTGGCAAGCATGCAAGTAGGCCATAATGGAGATAAATGTCCCCTGATTCTTTTTCTGCATCGGGTAGAGAGGTTCTGCCTCTAAACATAGAAGGTTCATTATGGCTAGCAACCAATGATAGGACCGTTTTCTCTATGATGTTACCTGAGCCTTTTTTTTTAAAGCTCCAGTATTGTTAAGCCAGCCTCATGAATTCTGCAGAAGGTTGTTCTTGAGTCCCCAACATCTTGGGGCTGACAACAAGACTGCAAAAGCAGAAACTAGTACTATTTGTGGGGCTTTCTGTAACGTAATAAAATATGCATATTTGCAGGTCAGAAATTCCCCTTACGAAAAGAGCATGGAACTCCCCCGCTAAGTGTAGAAGTGCCATTTTTTAAAGTGTCTCTGCATCATTTTCAAAAGCTGCATAGTTAAGAGTAAATTAAAAATAGCCAAAATGGCGCTTAAATATATTACATCCAATTTGGATTGAATTAGAGCCACTCAGCTGCCTTCTAAATGGCTGGTCCTCAACACAACTCTTGCCAACCTAGAGTCTCTTTGAAGAGATTTGTGGTACCTTAAACATTAACATATTTATTACAGCGTAAGTTTCATGGAATACAGCCCACTTCATCAGATGCACAAAGTCTTAATCTAAGATACACATGGAGTGGGGTGGGGATATAAACAGTGAGATCAGAAGGAAATGAAATGCAGAAAATACCCAGACGTAAATATTATTTACTTAACAGCAGCCTCACAAAAACCAGTTGAGTTGATATCCTGCCATGCTGTCATTGGTAAGCCAAATAATATGTAGTGTAATTCTTAAAAGTCCATTGTGATTGGGACCCTAGAACATTCTATAACTAACCATAAAAAGCACTGAATCACAATAAATCAGGAGTTCAATGCTATAATTTGTGGATTAAATGGGTACAATGGATTTTTCATCACACATGTGTTATTTAGCTTATCGGTGACAGGATGGGTGTGTTACCAACTCAATCATATTTTGTGATAATTACTGTTAAATACATAATTATCACCACCTGTACTTTTCTGCATTTTGTTTCCTTCTCTTACTGTTCACAGTCCCCCTCCCCCCACCATGTGTGTGTTATATACAACGCATGCCTGCAACTCAGGATAACACTTCATGCAACTGATTTAAGTGGACTACTGTCCTTGAAAGCTTATGCCATAACAAATTTCTTAACCTTTTAGTGTACCAGAAAACTTTATTTTTTAATACAAGAAACTAGAATTTGATGGGACTGTGGCTTAATACAACTGGAAAGCTCAGAGTTCCTACATGGTTTATTCACTTTGTAGTTGTGGTCAGGCTTCCACCATCACAGTCCTTTAAAGAAGAGACTCCCTCCTGATTTATTTAGGTTATTGGGAAAATACTATCCTTTGCACCTGAATAGCTTTGCACTGGCAAATATTTCATTGGTAATTTGCAAAAAGCTGCTTCGAGCCGTGCTTCCCAGATCTTCCTGCACTGTGCTTGCCTTCTGAAGTACAACCGTCTGGACGAAACCAGTTTCATATGTTTACTGTGATCCTGTCCCTTTAAAGCCATTCCTTCCCACTACTGATGGCACTTCTTTTCCTTTTGATGCTAGTGATGAAGACAACAAGCCGCTGCAGGGCAGTCAGACCTCTTTAGATGGCACGATAAAGCAACAAGAAAGTGACGACAGCTTGGTGGACTATGGCGAAGGAGGCGAAGGGCAGTTCAATGAGGACGGCTCCTTTATTGGCCAGTACACAGTCAAGAAGGACAAAGAGGAGACAGAAGGCAATGAGAGTTCAGAAGCCACATCACCAGTTAATGCTATCTATTCCTTGGCATAACGCAATACACTGAAGCAACAGCAGCAGCAGCAGCAAGAAGATATATAGCCCGTGTGGGTCGGCAAAGTCACCATCAACAGAAAGCAACTAGGGTAGGACCACAGAGAGCAAACAAAAACCCGACCAGGTGGTCACCAGGGCCATCATCTCTTTCGCAAACAAAGCAAATGGCATAGATGCACCGGCTGCCGAAGCAATCTTACTGCAGCTGAAATCTGAGCTGACCCACAAGAGACCAGTAGAAGAGCAGGATGCACAGATTCTACACCCCAGGCTTCAGAACTCGAACTGAAATAAACACCCCTCTATACCCCCTATGTCTAATTTGTGAGATAATGCAACTCCTTTCATTAATAATGTACACAGCTGATTTTTATTTTATTTTTCTTTTAGTTGTTGTGTTTTTAAAAAGGCTTCAAAGTTATTCTCAGAAAAAGAAATGCCCAAACATGGGGGAAATCTGGAGTGAGAGGGGTGGAGATGAGAGTATAATCCCCTGGTAAAAGCAGCATGAAACCACATTGCGGAATCGGCTACTGGTAAAAACGAGGCTGTTTTATAAACAGGAACCTTGATGGCAATTTATTTCTGTCGGAGATCATTGCAGCCAGGCTCTGGCTTAATAATCCTCACCGAGCAAGGTGTAGGATATTCCTTCCTATAAGAAGAAACGGTACTATATTGGGCTTCAGTGTGGAAGCTATACGCATGGGGAGGGGGGGTACTTGTTGCATTGACCCAAACTGTCTGTGATCTCAGTTAATGCTATACAAGTATTGGTTCTGATGCAGGTACCGTCGAGGCAAGGTTTTCATCCCTCTGCCCATGCTATTTAGCATCTTTCTCCAAAGAGTTTAATGGAAACAGTTGCATCTTTCTTCTAATTCAGGGTAGGAAAACATAATTGGGTTATTGTTTTCCTGGATAAATTATTGGGGGTGGGGGTTGTTGTCCATTCTTGCTGAAAGTAGTCATTCCTCCCTATGCTCACACGTGGTGTTAATAGCCACTCCGTGAACCTGCATGTAGCAGGAAAGGGAGGAAGGGTGACCAGGGAAGAGCAACCAGTCTATGCTTTCCTACCGCTAACCAAAAAAGAATGGTACCTACTAAGAATAAACTAGCCTGGCATTAAACCCGCCAGCCTCTTCTGTGAAAAGTTCAGGGATTTCCATTCCCTATATGTTTGATGCAAAAGTACAAAGGCAGAATCCACCCTGATTCATCTTTCCATTGTTCCTATCATTTGCATATCAGTCAGGGTTACATATTTTTTTTGGCTTTCAAGGTAAAAGCCACTCTGACACATGCAGGGGCCTCAATTAGCCTAAAAGAGGCTTTTTCCAGTACTTAAATAAGCAGCAGCATGGAGCTCACCCTATCTTGTTAGTTACACATCAAAGGCACTCAAGCTAACTTGCTAACACGCAGCAAACCTGTTTTCCTCAGATACAGATTCTGTTGTGACACTGTTCTTCCATATATGCCTTAAACAGCTTCATGCTTTCCCTGAAGCTTAATAAACTATGAATATTTACCCGTAGATTAAGCCCCTGGTGTGATGGTCTGTAATCTGTCGATGCAGTACAAATAAGGAAGCTTCAGCTTGGTCAGTTGAGAAGGCATGGGTCATCGTAGAAGGTAGAGGTCCCCCCCCCCATAATATACAGTATTTATGGAATGCAGTATGTATTCTCTTCACTCCCTGCACTTTCAAAGTCAAAAGTATTTAAAGAGAGAGATCTGTCTCCGACAGTTTCGCAGCTGTAAAATAACATTTAGGGAAAACTTCAATAGATGTTTCAGCATCATTCAGCATCATCATGGAAATAGTTGTGACATGGCTGAACTTTCAAACTGGCTTGCCTGAAAGGTAGCTTTGCTAACAAGGGTGTTTCTAATGAATGGGCATAGCTGCAGAGGGGCAGCTAGCTGCCCCCTCTCCAAAAAGTAAATAAATAAAAATACTTAACTGACCAATCGCGCCACAGATAGCTCAATTCTTCCCCCCACCAAACAAAAATCATGGCTACGCCCATGGGCATAGAATGCAGAAATGGGGTTTAATGTATTCAGTAAAAGGCTGGGGGATGTCGAGACTTAAGAAGAAATCAGCTAAATGAAATCTCAAATGCAAGAAAACTGTCACCAACCCAGGGAAGCTTGTGCTGTGAGTCAAGCCAGGCAACGAAAGGTTGTGGCTTGGGGTTACTGTTCCAAACCACTCCTTAAACAGGCTACAATCTGTTAGTGGTACAGTAAATGTATCTCCTGGCCCTATTGTTTTGCATGCTTAATTACTCCCCTGGCGGATTTGTCCATTTTTTTGACTTTGATTTGATCGAATTAAAAGGATCCCCTAATTCCAACATTGAGATAGAGAGCCTGTGGTCTCTAGATGTTGTTTGACTGCAACTCCTGTCACCCCTGACCATTGGCCATGCTAGCTGGAGTGGATGGGAGATGGCACCAAATGGATGGGTGACCACAGGTTCACCCTCTCTGGTGGTGGCAGGGACGCAACTTGGGACCTTTCGCAAGGAAACATGCACTACCACTGAGAACACACTGCAACACAACTAAATGCACTTTGCATGCATTTGAACTGTTTGCACAGTGGCACCACTGAAAGTGGCACCTCCCAAAATGCTACACATATGTTTTCCAATCCAGCCCACCAACTACAGATTTCTAGCATTATGTATACTGTCCCTAAACTTAAGGCAGCACTCCCACATAGATGGACCTGGCTAGCTTTGGCCTATCTACAAGTCACAAGATAAAATCAGGCATATGTAGCCAGCTTTATATGAGACCTTTTAAACACAACCACATTTAGTCTATCGTACGTACCCAGCAGTGCCTGCAATCCTATTCTGTGCACATGTGTTTTTTCTTCCCAAGCCTCCCTCATACCATCTGTTTGAGAAATATTGTGGCTAAGCGGGTGGGCTAACTTTTAGTGGATGTAGAGATGCCTTGCAGGAGTTTGATGAAAGCTGGGGAAAGATTGAATTTTAACAAAAACATTAAATGGCTCTGTGTTCTTTTAGAAGGCAGTTCTGAAACCAGATCTGACAGGGTTCTGCATGCAATGTTCTTTGCAAAACCTGCTCCAGTACCAGGCCATTTGCTTTCCTTTAACTGCAGCAGGAAGAATAAGTCTAACTTACAGTTGACAAAATATTGTTAGTATTTGCCATTATAGTCAGTATACTTACCTCAGGAATGGATTTGTGCTTAAGAGATGAGAGATGAGTTCGGAAGCTACATATCTTATTATTAAAGCCCTATATAAACGTAACAGAAATAAAAGCCAAGAACACTTGGTGAGATGTTTATTTATCAGGCATGAATTCTCTCATAAGGAATAAATCAACTAAATAGGTTCCTTCCCTGAAAAGTCATTGAACTGCCAGTAACTCATTCCTTGTTGTATTCTCTGTGGGCGCCCTTGTATAAATGTGGGTATGGTTTTCCCAGTAGAGAGCAAATTGCTCACCCCTGCCCTGGAGCCATTTAAGGATGTGTATTGAGATGGGTTTAGACAAGCTAAGGAAGCCTTTCCGAATTATTAGAAGCCTGGACTTTTCCTGCAGCAAGGTACTCAACCTATCCCCAGTCCAGTATGAGTAGTACGCTACCCCATCCTCTAGTAATGGATGGGGAAGGGGACCTCAGCTGCAAGGGAGAGTTACGTGTGTGCTCACTGCTTTTTCTTAACTTTGGAATCTATGGGCTCTAATGCAAGAGCACACTGCATTCAAAGAAGAAAACAGCACAAACTGCTGGGGCATTACTACAGAGGGGGACATCTGCTGCTGTATGCCCTTCTTTAAGGGGCTACTGCAGATGTAGAGAACCTTGGGCCTGTCAGATGCTGCTGAACTACAACTCCCATAACCCCTGGCAATGAGCCATGCTTGTTAGGGTTGATGGGAGTTGTAGTTAGGCAGCATCTGGAGGCCCAAAGTTTCCCCACTCCTTGGACTATGGGGACATTCCTGTGCTTCCAAAGGACTCCCGAGCATTGGAAGAATGACATAATTTGAAAATATCACAAATTGGCGAGCGTGAGGAGATGGCTGTCCCCACTTATGTCTCCCTCTACCCAGTAGATGCTTCCACTATCCACATAGGTGCCAAACTCCCTGGGGTCCTGGGTGCTTGGACTCCCACAAAATTCCCCATGAAGGTACTGGACACCCACAAATTTGGGTGCCAGGGCCATGCACACTGCATGGCACCCATGGTTCCAGGCTCCCATGGTTGTGGGGCCAAGCTGCCACTCCTGACTAGCCACATTCCACACAACACTAAGAATTACACATTGCATGCTACCCAGGAGAAAGATTGCATTTCCCAGTTTTAAAATACAGTTTTGAGTGCTGA
This sequence comes from Podarcis filfolensis, assembly GCF_964270895.1. NCBI lineage: Eukaryota > Metazoa > Chordata > Lepidosauria > Squamata > Lacertidae > Podarcis > Podarcis filfolensis. The sequence continues at coordinate 58,892,146 of NC_139609.1, forward strand.
GAATATGCAACATTCCTATACAGAGTTCTACCTTGAAAACAACAACATCTGGGAGTCTGAACAAATGAGCAGCAAATGCTTTTATGCAAAATGAAAAGAGATCAGCTGGAAAGGCTCTTACCGTTGCTGAGTATTGAGGGAAACCAAACAATGGACAAAATGTGGCATGCATTGACGGCTTCTTTAACCACTGCTATAGAACAGACAGCCATAAGTAGACTTTATTGTATTTTATTGAAAAGGTTTATATCTCTGTCTCATGCACAGTATTTGAGGTCGCTTCCATCAACAGCAATGTGTTTACAATAAAATAACATCTAAGACTATTGTTAAATGCAACTATGAAACCAGGCACAATGCATATTGTGTTGTAGATACTACTTTTAGTTAAGTTTTCAGAGGCATACTGCCATGCCACTGTGAACACACCTGATGCCATTTGATCTTGGAAGCTAATGGGTGTTGAATCTACTAAAATATTTGAGAGGGATGTAGCAGGCTTTGTTAAGTTAGGGGCAAGACACAAGGTTTCAAATACCACAGGGTGCTCACTGACTGGCCGGTTTGATAGTTGACTGCAGCAGAAGTCCTGATTGCATAGGCTAAAAAGAGAGTGAACTAAAGAGAGAGAGAGAGATCCATCTATCTAATTTGAATTCTGCTCTTCCTCCTGTCTTACACCTGATAGCAGGTCCAATTCTGCAACATAATATTCATGATGCTAGGAGACAAGCATTTTCCTGTGGAATTGCCTTTAGCAGTCCCCTTAGTCCCATCCAAGAGACTAACAAATCTTCACTGACGTGTTCCACTTTAAGAATTGAGTGTGGTGCAAGCAACACAGTCAGAGAAGTAGGCAGCCATTGTTGAAACATCATCTATAGTCTTCTCAACTACAAAGGCTGCTGAGATACAGGAATAGGGAACCTGTGGCCCTTCAGATAATGGACCGCAGCAACTTCCATCATCCCTGACCATTGGGCACACTGCTTGGGGCCGATGGGAGTTGGAGCCCAACATCTGGATGATCACAGATTCCCCATCCTTATTCTAATCATAAGGACTAGTGAAAGAGCACACTGCCAACTTATCACAGCAGATATGGAACCTGTTCCCCTATGCTCATCCTACATACCAGCCAGATGTAGTAACATCTGACATTTTGAACAGTTTCCTGTTCCTGACTCCAGAGGTTATTGAGGTGTTGGCTCATGTAACCACATCAGCTATGCCGCTCAGTCACCCATTATACCATTCATGGCTTGTGTTGAAAACTATAATAGGTTTATTTCCATTTTTAACTTTACAAATAAAGATCTGACCCATGTGTCTGTTATGCAGATCCTTCATGTTTTTGGGAAATTGCAGGTAGTTCCAGATGTTGTCGCCTGCCTTCACTGTTGCTAAGTTGAGCCAGCAAGTTCAAAGAGGAGGCAATCTCCATAGCTTATTTTGTGTGTGGCAGTTTGGCAGTTAAATGAACACCTTCTGTGGAACATTAGAGTAGGGGAGACACAGACTCTGCCTTATGTGCTGGTGATGCTACAGTTACAGCAAAGGAAACATGATCTTGGACAATCCTGACATTGTCTTTCCACTCAATTACCACCCTGTAGAAGTGACCCACAGGTCAACTAGCATAACAGAGTCCTGACCCCTGCCATCGATCTGCCTATAATGACCTGGATTCATGTGTCTAAACAAGATACAACCCTGCTACCTGTCAGGAATATCCGAGGAGAGTGCCAGTCATTGATTTCCATTAGGGCTCAGCTTCTTGTTTACGTGTTTCACCTGACTCATAATGACCTATTGCGGCCTTTCCCCTCATCCCAGCTATAGCAGCTGCAGGAAGGAAAACAAACCTTACTTTCACTTCCCGGAATGTAGAGAATGTGAAATGTGGAATATTGACTTTGACCTATAAAGGAAGCATGCCTTGCACCAGGCTTAATTCTATGCTAGCGTCAAAAGTCTTCAGCTAAGCAATAATAATAATAATGATAGTAATAAAATGTGAAATCCATTTTCTTTTACGCATTGCAGCTCATCTTAAATAAGAAGAGCCAGCAAGACTTTTCTGATAGTAAGAAATCCAGAATGTCATGTGGCTCTCCATTTAACCCAGGAGTGCCTCTCTCTTGATCTGTCCCTTTCAAGCAAATTTCATGGTATGATCGTGATGTCAGAAGGCAGTCTTGGGCCCCCACCCCCTCGTGTTGAACCGATGAAAGCGGAGAGACCACCCTTTGCACTATGGAGGTTTCAAACACCACCAACAAATTATTGTACTGCTTTCTGTTTGTTTTGTTTGTTTTTAATTTGTAAATATCCACACTCTCACACACACCCTGTTCCTTAAAGTCCTCCCCATTGCTCCAATACATTCTATGTAATTATTTGCCTTCTTTTTAAACAAATAAAAAAAGGACATTCTGTGTTAATCTGCTTTCCAATAGATGAATGCATATCTGAGACTGTAAAGAATGACTTACAGTGAGTAGCTTTACAGACTACGGAGACATGTTTAATATATGGACTGCATGAGCGATTTGAAAAAGGCCAAAATATTCAGAAATGTTTTTGAATCACTGTAAAGAAAACTGATTTTCTTTTTGTATAGAGAACACTAAACATAATAAAAATATTGTTCAGAAGAGATGCCAAGTACGACATTCATTTGTCTCCCACGCAAGAGAGGAAGAACGGCCCCACAGCTAGGTTGGTAGCTGGAACCTGAAATGGTTAGATAGATCAGTCCCTTGCTCATATCACTGAACACAGGGCTCTTGAGGATCAGGCTGTAGCTATCATTGCTGAAAATAGCCAAAGATGTTTCTTTTTGAAAAGGAGCAGCAAAGACTAAATAAATAGCTGGCAGAGATGGTTTCACGGGCAAATGCTTTCTTAGCAAATTTCACATGCAAAATGGCTGACTTTCACATGCAAAAAAAAGCAGTGCTGGCATAAATGTTGGTATGTTTTGCTCACTATTTTTTCTTCTGTTTTATGCAGTGCTCGAAGCCAAAAAGCTATTAAATCAAATGTGGGTGATAAAACAGAACACTTTCAATATTAGCTTTCTTGTAACTATGTATGCATCTGCATCAAACAGTTCTGCCATATGTAGTGTTTTGTGGCTTCTAATGGAAATGCTCTGAAAAGTTATACGTCATTTATTTTTAGCATCTGGTTTACTAAGCCCAGTTGGCAAAATCAACACCAGGTTGGAAGAAATTAAAGTTAACTGGATATTTGCTGTCAGTTGGCTAGTAATATTAATGGTGATGATATAAATACTTACGTAATTCCTGGAATGTTCAAGGTACTTCATCCCCATCATCTCAGAACATCCCTACAAAAACCCTGCAAGGTAGGTTGGCATATCACAAATTGCCCGATATTGTGCACGCTAAAATGTAAGGTCCATCACTTACAAACAAGCGATTATTTTGGGTGAATGCTAAAAGGAGGTCCTGATGGGCTACGGTTTCCCATGGCAAGTACACAAACCAGGAAACTCACATCATCTTTGGGTGGTATAGTGTGGCCACTTATGCAAAGGAAAATGAGAAAAAGAGGACATAGAGTTGCATAAAAATTGTATACGTTAATTTTTATGCTTAGGCACAAATTTAAAAAATGATAACTCTAACTTAAATAGAAATGCAGTACGGCTCACCATTGTTGGGAAGGCTGTGCTCAGGTGATCTCTGTGCCTGCTCAGTTTGTTTTCCAGATGTTAAGTGTCAATGGGCAACTTCAAGGCTGCTTCTTATGCTTCTTTCACTTTAAACAGGACTTGGACTGGATAGTCCTTCAAATAGAGCACTGCCTTTAAATGCCTTGTAAAGTAGGACACTTGGCCACCCTGGGGTAGTATGGAGTGAAACCACCTTTTGGTACAAGGGAGATAAACAAAAAGTCAAAAGCTACCCTGATGCTTGAAAACATTGCAAGAGTGGTTTTCAAAGGCTGTCTTCCCGAGGTGCAGCTAACGATCTGTACTGCTTCGGTCATCTCTCTGCCCTTCTGCCATTTCGAAATGGCATATGCTACCTGACAAACGACTGCAAGGGGAAATCATATAGGTGATGCATAAGCAAGCGTCCATTTACGAAGGAGCAAAGCCAGCTGCCAATAAATGTACAGGAGCCGGAGAAGGTCTGAGTGAAATCTTGCCTTCTGGAAAATTATATTAACAGATGGAGCAGCCCAGAGATTGGAAGACCCTGGTGCTCTGTTAAATGGTTATGGGTGTTTCTTCCTACACACACACACACACACACAGAGAGAGACACACACACACACAAACACACACACACACACACACGTGCTGCTCTCTGTTCAGCAGCTGCACAGCTTCCTTTTCATTTGAAGAACTGCTCAGTGATGTGAAAAAGATCGCTTGCAATGGATGATTAGAAGATGGGGAGAATGGAGGGCCTTTTCTGTCAAGAACTCAGAATGCAAAATGCTTTCAAAAAGGCAGGAGTTCTCATCTACACTCCGAAGGCGCAGTCTCCCTCCCCAGTCCCCATTCAATCCATGCTGATGACAACCCACTCAAGGGGTGTCGCGTTACCATAATAGTTAAATATCATTTCACTCCCCAAGGCAATCCAGTTAGATCCCAGCTGCTCTCTATTTCAGGAATAGCACAATCTAAGTAAAAGCCTACGAAATAGACCTTATATTGATTGCTCCTGTGAGCTTCTGCCTGCTCCTTGGTTTCTCATCCCATGGATCCACTTAGATAACAGCCCCATTGTACCTAAGAGCTGAGCTCTGCTTGGCAAATGAACACTGGGTCATGACTTCAGACAAAGAAGGACTTTGTCCATCCCAGAATTTTCATTCCAAAATATTACACTGCTCAGTGTCCATCACACCAAGGAATACAGATTCATTTTCTACTATTTTATATCTCTGACTATGAATATAGTGAGGGTCTAACAAGAACATACAAAGATCCCCACTAAATTAAGCCAGTGGCCCATCTAGTCCAGAATCTTGTTCTAACTGACCAACTAGATACCCCTGGAGAGGTCTCAAATTGATATGCTCCTGGATAATGGAGATTCCCAATGTGTGGGCAGAATTCAGCTAAGTAGTTGGCATTCATGGAATGAGGTCTGTTCATGCAACAGGACTTTTATCCCGTCTCCATTGCTCAAGCCCCCTAAATCTACTCTGGGGTGTTGGGGGAAACCCAGAACAGGTTTGGGGGAGGTCTGTGGGATGAAAGTCCTACTGCATTTCTCACACACATACCCCACTGAATTCCACCCTTAGTTTTCTCTGATGATTTGTGGGCGACTTATACTAATTGACTACCTGGGGCTCCCCACCTATGTCCATTCCTAATTATATAGAAAAAATATTATTGATTTATATAAGCAAATGCTTATATAAGCAAATGCTTATGAGAGCTGGTGTAGTGGCTAAGAGAATAAACAATGAATCTGGAGGTCCTTAGCTCAAATCTCACCTCTACTGTGAACTAACTGTATGGCCTTAAGAAAGCCGCCCCCGCTGCCCCTGCCCCTGCAAAATGAAGCATAGGAAACCTGAATTACAAATAGATAATGCATCTGATGCACTTTGAAAACTTGAAAGCTCTATACAAGTACAATATAAAAATTGTAGGTGACCTTTTAAAAGAAGCATCTTGCCTTCCCTCACACATGTAGAATGATCTTCTAGAATGATTTTTGCTATGAAACTTTTGTGTCATATAAAAACAAAGAGCACACTTCTTGCTTCAGAAATATTGTTTTTACTCCTATGCAAATGTGTGCAAATCTAAATCATTACATGGAAGAAGGAACTCTCAACTTGCATGATGAATCCTGAAGATGTATCTCTTTACTCTGCCCTTTGACACATCAGACAGACAGATAGATGGACCCATCCTATTCTTATGACTATGTTTGTTTTAAACTGTTTATAATATTGTCCTTTTTCATTGCTTAAACTCTTCACTTTATGGCCTGCCACCACTGCCTCCCACCCTCTGTCCCCTGGGTTTGTTCCCTCATTTTTTACCTAAGGCTGGCCCCTGAAGGTCCCTCCATATACTATGAGTCTCTGAAAGCAAGGGAAATATGAAAGCATGTTAAATTGACGTCTCTTATAGCTCCTTTTCAACCCAGATCTCCCTCCTCCATTTCAGGTCTGGCAAATGAGCTGTATGCAATGCCTCTTTTCCCCTTATCTTGGCCAGCACCATGCAGCTCTCCTCCTCCTCCTATTCTAGCCTTCCTCTGTGCAGCTCTTAACAGCAGGATCCCAAGGGCAAAGCCTTGAAGTGGTGAGGGTGGGAAACAGAAGAGCCTATTTAGCTAATGAAGTTGTAATTGCTTCAGATCTGACTAATCGGATGAAGATATCAGAGTCTCCCACACCCCATTCAGCTCCAGCGATGCCCAGGCAAAACAAGGCTCTGGGAAGGAATTGGTTTCTTTTACAAATCCCAGCAGCCTAGGATTCTTTCAACAAGCTTGTCAGGTCTCAGGGCTTGATATGGAGTTTTAGCTGCCTTCTCAGGCTCTCCAGGGAGGAGTAAAATATCAGATTGAAGGGCTAGCATAAGCAGACAAGCTCCTTTCTACTTGGCTCAAAAGGTTCCACTGTTCACTCTATCTGCCCATCAAACTCGACCCTGAATCACCAAGCACATTCAGCATCCTCTAGTCTCCATCCTACTGGTCTTCCAGGCACCATCTCTTTACACCAAGATGCTGCCCTGGGGAAATGCACAGGTAGTGCCAGATAGCAGTTTGGCTATGGATTAGAATGGGATGGGATGGGAACCTGTGGTCCTCCACTGAATGCCACCCAAAGACCCATATGAAGGAAGAACAGGAGTCTTGATGTTGTCCATCAACTGCTAGAACCTGGACAGTAGACTGAGAAAATGCACTTGTCACCTGGTCACACAGTTTCCCCCACTAATTACATATTTCAGATGATAGATAGATAGATGATAGATAGATAGATGATAGATAGATAGAGATGATAGATAGATAGATAGATAGATAGATAGATAGATAGATATAGATAGATGATAGATAGATAGATAGATAGATAGATAGATAGATAGATAGAGGTAGATGATTGATACATACATACATACTTGGCATCTGTCTGTCTCAAGATACACTGGAGTGCACCTCCAGGGGGGAAATCAAACCACTGGAGAATCACAGCACCTGCCATGGCTGCAGAGACCGGCAACTCATAACTGCTGCCTCCCACATTGTTTTCGCTATGTTAGCAGCACCGAAGTGACCTCTCCAGGGCACAAGCCTGGGCAGTGTGTATGGAGGTCCTCAGCTGCCCAGACAACAAGACAATGGGCTTCGTTGTGGTCCAAAGGAAAGCAGAGCAATATGTTTGGCAGCAGCTTGGCTCCAGAAGTTGTCAGAAGGAAGTGTACAAGGCGCCATTCAACCGTTTAAAGGCTCCACTCTGGATTTGTGAAGGGTTTACTCCTTAGACCTTTCTTCTCCCAAAGGCATTGGGGATGGATTTTTCCTCAGTGTTTACTCCTGAAGCCTTTTTGACAAATAACTTCAAGGCATCAGAGGTCTGGGATCAGAGTATTTCTTCTCTTCCATGGCTCCCTTCCCAGGTTGATGAGCCCCATCTGCCCCTCACTTCCCTCTACAACACATGCAGAAACCACCTTCTTGACCATTGGACCCACTATTGGCCTCATCTGCTCAATCTACCAGAGCCTGACTTCACAGGCAAGGGGAAGTCCTTAATGCACAGAGGGTTTGAGACACATCGACTACTCTCACCTGGTTTAGTCGACCAGTTAAAGCTGTTTCCCAGGGTGTGGCTATGGTCACATGCTGACAGCTTCTAGGAGCCGCAGGTGAGAGCTGAGTGCAGGGTGTGGACCAAAGGTGGACAGATAACCCCAGAAGAAGCATGGCAGGTACTACCCCTCCCCTAACACCCCATACACATCAATATATGTACATCAGTCTATGCCAATCTGTCTCCTCTTTTGTCACCTTTCATCCTCTTTTTTGTGATGCATGGGAAGCCACCTTACTATAAACACAAATCAGCCAGACAGAAACATAAGGAGCTGCAATGAAGGGAATTAAAAGATACCAATAAAACAGACAAGGTTTTTCTTGTACACAGACAAGCCATTATGAGGGGGAGGGGGAAGGATGGAGTCTGTTCTGGTTCTAGAGAAATTACTTCTGGGCATTTGCTCTGCTGGGTCTCTAATCTTTCTCTCACACAAACACTGTGTGAAACTTTTATGGAGGAAGCAGAAGACATTTATTAGTAGAGGCAACTGAACAGGGAATGGAACTGGCCTCGTCTTCATGATCGATGCCGGCAGAGATGTTCACGGGCATTAGCTTGAGCCACTCTTTAAGGCAAAATAACCTTCCACGTTCTCCTCTGACCTCAGCCTACTCCGGTGGGAGTATGGATTGATTCCAATTCTCCTTCAGATTGCTCTTTCTGGCACAAAAGAAGTAAGCAGGCAATTTACCACCGTCCTTCGTTCACCAGTCAGATTCTCAAGAGATATTCAGCTGAATGTCCATCCATCCCCTGCTTGCTCCCTTTGTGTCTCACACAATACACTAAAACGAAACCTGCAATTGTCTGCATGCTTACTGGGGAACTCAGCAGGATTTGTTTCTGAGTAAACATGTATAAGATTGGGCTATATGTGTTGTTCTTAAATTTAAAGCAGCAGTATACTTTAGTCAGAACACCTTTCATATTTGATGGGGGCATATCCAATTCTTGCACACAAGGAAGGGGGATGTTTTGCAGGTAAAGGACCCCTGGACGGTTAAGACCAGTCAAAGGTGACTATGGGGTGTGGCGCTCATCTCGCTACAGGCTGAGGGAGCCGGCGTTTGTCCGCAGACAGCTTTCCGAGTCATGTGGCCAGAATGACTAAACCACTTCTGGCACAACGGGACACCGTGATGGAAACCAGAGTGCACAGAAACGCCATTTACCTTCCCACCACAGCAGTACCTATTTATCTACTTGCACTGGCATGCTTTCGAATTTCTAGGTTGGCAGAAGCTGGGACAGAGCAACAGGAGCTCACCACTGTTGCGCAGATTCGAACCATCAACCTTCTGATCAGCAAGCCCAAGAGGCTCAGCGGTTTAGACCACCCGCTTCCAGATTAATTCTGTCCAAGATAATTCTAAGCTGTGTGACCACATAATGTAAACAAGAGTTCTACATGGGCAGACTGAATTGAAATATGTTTGTTTGTTTTTTAAAGGGAATGGACAAAAATCGGGGGGAGGGGGGGAGAAAGCCACTAAAGAGAAGAGACAGGTACTTGAGAAAAGAGGCAGCTCTGTGTTTAAATGAATGTAGTGTGTGTGTTTATATAGGAGTCAGTAGATAACACAGTCAGTGGTGCTGTCAAAGCCAGACTTCAGGGCAGATTTCCAGGGCACACAATGAGTGGGAGAGTCCCCAAACAGGGATAACTTAGGTCTTACAGCTTCTTGAAGGAAGCAATAACCTTTACTGATGAAACAGGAAATGGGTCTCCATAAGATCATTGACTTTGTGCTGTTAGTCCAGTCTAACATTACCTAACTGTACCACTGATCTCAGTGACTAGTCGATAAAGAAACAGGTGGATAGGAAATGAGCTATGGAAGAAACTTCTCTATTTATCATTGCCTTCCTACATAGGAGGTGAACCCTGACGTCACAGGGGCATTCTCATGTAATACAATCTCTCAAAGCAAAAGGATTGTGTACTTTTGAAGTGTCTGCCATTGATACAGGGTCATGCAAGTGCATTAATTACTCCTCTGAAATGGCCAGCCATTACAAAGCCGACAGTCCCATGCCCATTGATCAATTACGTTATTAAGAAACTGACAATGGTGAAAGGGTGGGGTCTGCCAGATGGAATGGAAGGTGAGAGGTCTCTTCTCAAGCCGCCTTCTTCCCACTCTGTGCTGCAGGTCAGTCCTCACAGGTCAAAGAAAGCTACCTGAAGTTTCTATCTGTGTGATTAGCTGTCTGGCAGGAGGCACCTGACAGAAACACATGGGTCTATCCATCTTCTCCTAGATCATCCTGAGAGCAGCATTCCAAGAGATGGTGTGAGGAGAGGGAGAGAGAGAGGGAGGGTGAATCCTTCTGGGAGGGTGAATGCTTCTGGGAACAGCATTAGATTTCACTGCTTTCTATACCATTTGCTGCAACAGAATTATTAGCACAGGAGAGTGAATGGAGAAGTTGCCAGAGCAAGGTTATATGACAACTCAGGACAGAAGGCACCTTCAGCTGTCCCTAGCTAAAGGATCCTTCAGGAAGAGGAGCCACACAAATTGCATGTGCTGATTTACTATGTCCAGATGTCCCAGATGTAAAGGAAACCAACAGCACGTTCCTTGGAGAACCCCTATAGTAACTGTTCACAATGAAAACAGCAAAGAAGGAAGTTTTCCAATAATACACTTTTTGTGATCCAAGGCATGCCAAGTCACTTTCCATGCATGCATCTATTTATTTATTTACATCCATATCCCTGCATTCCACCACAGAACTCATAGTTTTTCACCACCACTTTTACCCTTTCAACAACCTTGCAAAATGGGTTGTGCTTTGAGGGACAACAACAGGCAGAAGACGAGATTCATGCTGGCTTGAACCAGGGTCTCCCCAGATCTAGTCCAGCCCTTTAACCCCTACATCACACTGTCCGTCTGCAGCACCTGTATCCTTCCTATAGTGTCTGGAGCGCTTTGATAACATGTAAAAGCAGAGCACAGGCACGTTATTACTGCACTGGAAACTGAATACAGAAAACTTTTCTCTTTCCCATCTTGCAATGTCACGAAAATGTACACGGGCAGAACTCCTGCCAATCCAACATTTGGGAATTTTGGGCTCCTCCCATTTCGAGAAAGTTTGCTGATTTCCCCACTATTGCCGCCACCCCTAAATAACTCCACAGATTTGGCCCAGTCAACAAGATGGCAGCTGCTTAATTTTCTGTTGTGATCTAGAAAACCAACGGGTGAGCTGAAGATCTGGAAAGATTGCAATAAAGGAAGTGAAACATAGAATAATAGAAGTTGAAAGAGACCCAAGGGTCTGATCCCCTGCAATGCATCCTGACGGAAGACTCAATGTGATCGGACAACGATCCCACTGACTGAAGACCCAACACAAAGACCAAATACAATAGCACTAGAAGGAGCAGGCAAAACAGACATTTGTAAAACAGACAAGAGTAAACCTGAACTGTAGCTGTGGCCTGAAAAAAGGCTTGTTGAAGCCAAACTTAGCTGGCTACATCTGGCCCACCCATGAGACAAGCTGAAGCAGCTGCCTCAGGCAGCAGAACCCAAAGAAGCATCATCTTCAGGGGTTCTGCCACACAATCCAGGTAAGGGAGCTTTCAGGCTTTGGGGACAGGGGTGTAATACCTTCCCAGTTCTCCTCAGGCAGTGAAATGGGATGCACTGCCCCTGGCCCAGCCCTGCTAGGCTTCAACATCACTCACCTGTGCAGAGCTCCCCATTCCACATGCCAAGAATTCTGGGGCAGGGAGAGGCTTAGTCAATCTGGGATCTACTAAGTTTGGACTGCAATGTAAGGCTGCAAATATATATACCCACTTACCTGGGAGTAAGCCCTAAGGAATTCAGTGGGACATCTTTCTGATTAGATAATCATAGAATTATACTGGAAGACTGCTATTCTATACATAATTTCCTGGAAGTAAACACCACTGGAAACAATGAGACTTGCTTCTGTGTAGACATGTATCTGTCCATGTATAGCTAAGTAGATAGATAGATAGATAGATAGATAGATAGATAGATAGACAGACAGACATGTACATACATGCACACCATAATACATACATGCACTTTTTCCTATAGACAGAAAAATGTAAGGCTGTAGTCATGTTGTAGTTCAGGTGGTCACCAGCAGGTGGCCACACCAACTCCAGTGTGACAACAAAATGACATGTGGGCAGAAAAGCCAGCAAGCAGTGCAGGTGACAGGCAGCCCAGGTAAGCTGTTTAACAGGGGGTGGAAAGGGAAGCACTTTGCCAAGTCACTCTGAAACGGCAGCCCCTCACTATTAGATGCTGCTGGAGTGCGTTTTCTCAGAAGGGGAGAGGTGCTTCAGAGAGCAGTTTGCCAGCCCACTTTCTGACATGCCTCCCACCCTCCTTTAAAAGGGGTTGGGGCAAGCTGTGAGGGAATAGGCAAGGAAATGGGTGTGGTGTAAAGGCAGGAGATTTGGTCAGGTGTAAAGGGATGAGGGATTAGGCAGGTGTGGTGAAAAGGGTTGGCAAGGGATTGGCGGGTAAGCATGGTTCACGAGCAGAGCAAGCAGGGGCAGCAGCCCCTACACACTCTCCCTCTCTCTCTCTCTCTCTCTCTCTGTGTGTGTGTGTGTGTGTGTGTGTGTGTGTATCTATATAGTTATTTCTTCCAGCAGGACGATATAGCATCTTCCTCTGCAGAATGATAGGAAATAAACCCATTAATATTAGAGATATTATTACAGCAATATGAATCACTCGAAAGCTGGCCATAAAAAACACTTGCAGTTCATCTGTCTACTGGGAGTTGACAAGTATTCTCTAAAGACCAGATCTCTAGGGCAACAAGAAACAACATTTCCTTGCTACCATGTGTACTACTAGCGGCACCGGCCTCACGCAATCCTCACTTGATCACATTTCAGAAAAAGTCTACATGACTGCCCCCACTTTTTCAGCAGCTCATTTGTAAGATTTAAACTCTCTCTCTCCCTCTCTCTCTCTCTCTCTCTCTCTCTCTCTCTCTCTCTCCTCTGCCTCACTCCTCTTGATTCTACAGCCCCAAGCAACTGCCTGCTTATTGCCGCTTCACGGAAAGGTCTTCTGTCCTGCAGAAAATGTTTATGGGATGAGAAATCTCTTTAACAAACACTAATGCATTTTAATGCAAGTTAAAATAAGTGTAGCATTTAACATGCTTAAGTAGCTTTCAACACACTGATTGAAGATTTTATGATGTTTTTAACATGCTAACACATTTTTTTTATTATTGCATTTTTACTCTGCTTGTAAATTGCTTTGGGATTTTTTGTAGTGGGAAGTAATATATAAATTTGTCGGCCCTGTCCAAATGTCAGGACTGGTCCCAGCACAACACACACAGCAGAGCAAAAAGAAACCAAGAAAAGAACAAAGAGGGAAGAAGATCTGTGTGGCAACTTCCTCCATCACAGTAAACACAGAAGTGTAAAGAACTGCAGTTTGTGCCTCACAAAGCAATGCAAATCAAGAATTTAATCTGTTGCATTGCCTGATACCTCACTACTGTAGGCTTCAAAATACATTGGTTTACCAGACAGTGCATTTATGCAACCTTATCTCTGACTTCTCCAAATGTTCCAGATGCACAGAAAACCCCATTTATTAAACTTTATTAAACATATTTAATGTTTATTGAATATCTTATTTAAGGACACTATAGGTGCAACCAGTTTGTCTCTTGGGTCTCAATAACCTTTTTTAACAAAGCTGGGGCCTAAAGCATCAAGTTGGTTGCACCAAAAAGTGCCTCTAAAGAAGATATTTGAAACTTTTGGGGTTCAATAAACATATTTCTCTTCCTCCACGCCATTTCTATATTTGATGCCTATTTTGCATTGTCCTCCCTTCAGATTTTAGCCGAATCATCCTGCACCCCTAACCTTTGAAAAGCATCAGCCAAAGGGCTGCCATTAAAGGCAAGGGGACCAGGCTCTTTTTTCCTCACTATGTAGTTTGAGAACTAATGTTTTAGTGTTCATCTAGGACATACTCCATACACAAGGCTCACTACATGCCATGGCAAATCACATTTGCACATCTGGCTGCCTATTAGAAAGAACTCTCTTCCCTGCAGCTGCATGGCAGCAGACTGGGCTGAGCAGACTGACTCAGCAGCAGTGAGGAAATGCTGCTCTCTGCACATGCTCCAACACACTTTCCAATCTCAGAAAGAACTAGCCTGTTATTTTGGGAAGCACAGATTTCTGGGCATGAGTTCTGGGTTCCGCATTAAGCACTGAATGTGGTTATCCATTACATGTTAACTGGGTCCTCAATAAAGTTAGCAGGGGGACAATCTCCAGTGGGATTGCCCACCTTGAGACAGATAGCTATAGAGATAGAAATAGATAATAGATGATTTAGGTCAAGGGTGCCAACTAGAATAAAATATTGGGGAGGCCCAGGTAAGCCCTGTCCCACATAACGTGGTGCATGCACACCATTTGAATGGCAATGCCCATCAACTTTGGGGGAGGGGTGGCTCCCTCAAATATTTTAGGGGGAGCAAATACCTCTTGGCCCCTAATAGTTGGATCCTGTGATACAGGTATCCTTGTAAACAGGCCTACCAGCAGCATTTGCAGAATGCTAGTCAGAGATGGGAAATCACCTTTCAGGAGGATGTGCGCCTCCGAGGCTGGCCCTTGCACGCCGCAAATTATATCCTGTGCCACACACGCAATTATGGAATTAAATATTTGCCGGAGGTGGGCGGGGTTGGAAGTCTGGATTTTTTTTTTTTTCGCCATCTCGAATTGCCTAAGAATGTAAACGGGCAGGGGAGGGGCCGAGCCGGAGATTCCCCTCCTCTCCTGCCCCGCGCGACCATATGTCCCCGTCCCCCACCCCCCGCAGCCCTCACCACGGGGTGCGCCCAGGGCAAGCCGACCTCCCGCCCACCCAAAGTGTTGCGAGGGACCGTCTGAGCTCGGAGCAGCCGCGCCAGCTGAGGAAGACCACGCATTATGGATGCTGCTTGCAAGTCACTCTCGCAGGCGCTGACTGGTCCTGGCAAATGAGGTAACGGCGGAGAGGGGGGAGGGAGGGGGTGCCCCCATCTCTCTCTCTCTTTCTCTCTCTCTCTAGGTCCCTGGAACGTTGCGGGGGGGGGCGGGCGGAGAGGGAGCGCGCAGGGAAAGGGAGGGGAAGGGAGGAGCACATCCTAATGCAGAGATGCTGCAGTGGCTCAGGGCGCGCACACATAACACAGGCAGGCAGGCAGGCAGGCAGCAGCACAAGGCGAAGGCTCACCTGCAGAAGGAGGGCAGGCGGCAGAGAGGAAGGTTGCTGCTTCTTCTGCTGCTGCTGCTGCATCGAGAGCTCCCGGGCTCTCCTCGCCCAGGCACGCCACACGCGCATACACATGCCGATCCAGTCACTCTCTCTGCCCAAGGTAGGAGGAGGGGGCGCGGGGTGTCCTTTTAGGCTCCCCTGACTCTGTTCCCAAGATTTGGGCTGCTCCGGAAGGTGCAAGCTAACTTTCAGTCTAGGGGGAGGGGAGCGAGAGAGAGATGGAGATCATGACATCAGTCGTTCAGCCACGCCGCCGCACCCGAGCAGGGCTGTCTAGTGATGGCAACGGGTTTGGCGTGGGCGCATGGCACGGGCATGGCACGGATGCCAGGGAAGGGGCTGCCGGTGCCGAGGGAGAGGTGCCCAAGAGCGTCGCCAATCAGCGACAAGGGAAGGGTTGGCGGCGGGATGGGGTGCGGTCCCTGTTGAAAACGTGTTTATCTGCGATGCTTTGCAAGGGGTGTCGGAAGAAGTGGTGGCAGGAGGGCCCAGGTTTTTTGACTGGCTTTTCTGAACCGGTGTGACCAAAGAAAGCGGTGTCGAAACGACCACCCACACCTGAACTGGAAGAGATCAGGGGAGGGAGCGAACCAATAGGATGGGATCAGTTTGAGTTTTCCTACAGCAAGAAGAGTCTGTCTCCTCATTAGGGCTCCAGAGAGAAGGGAGCTGGCTTCTACTCTGTGTGGGTGTTGTATTTTTCTCTCTCCAAGCCTATTAAGCCACTTTGGACACCCTGCTCCCTTCGTAGAGCAGTATGTACAGTAACTGTAGAAGAGGCTGTTGGGGTGGGGGGGTACTTGATGGGATGGCCTTCAGGTATCAGAACTGATAAGTGCCCAGACAGTCCCAATCTTTACTGATTTTGTATTTCATTCGGATCTGGAGCAAACCCAGACAACTTTTGTGACCCACCAGGCTGAATGGAGCTCCTTAGTTTTGTAAGGTAGCCCATCAAGCACTAGATCACTCACTTGGTTTTTCTTCCTGCCTGGAAGTTTACTAAGAGCCTTGTAAGGGAGGGGGGGAGGAAAGTTGTCAGGAACCTGGGAGGCTGCACTACTTGCCTTCATTTGACAAGATGGGTGACAAGTTGTGCAGGCCTGACCTATGCAAGTTTCAACTTCTTCGGCGTCAAGGCTGAATGAATGAGTTGCTAAAACGACAGTTTTAAATATGAGAGCTGTTTGCCCTTTCTCTCCAGAGCATCTCTGCTTGTGATTGCACCAGATCCATCCGGCATCATGTCCAACCATCTGCTAATGCTCCGACCCAGGCAATAAGATGCCATTCTAGCCTTTGCATTTCACAGCTTGTCTGTAAAGAGTGGGGCTGGGGCCAAACGCCTCTTCTCTACACCTGTTTGTGTGTGCTGTGCATTGACAGCCTGCCAACTGAGGCTAGTGCAACATGCTTTTGAGAAAGTGGGCTCTGCTGCTGTTTTCTGAAAAGCCTTCCTCCTCAGTAGGTGCCACTGGGTTGTTGTTTTTTGAAGCTGAGTGGGCGAGAGGCAGCTTGGAGGCTTGCAGCTTCAGCCATCACTTTCTGGATCAAATAACTGAAATGCTTGCATATTCTAGCATAGACCACACACTCCAGAGCTCCATGATCAGGCATTTGTTTGTGATGCACAATTTAAATAAAAACTTGTAAGGTCAGCATTTGGTTTATGCTTTTCAATTCAATAATAATCAGTAAACATATCATTGCCAAAGGAGCCATTTATTTGTCTAATTCCTCCTGGTAGGTGCTAAGGCTTTGATCCCAGAACCTGTGGCACCATGAAGGCAGCAACCTAACCCTCTAGTCCAGTAGAACGTGGTCTCACTTACACAGTCCACAAGACTGCAAAGCGTCGGGGCTTTATAACACCAGCCTCCTTCCTCTTTCCAAGCCAGGTCCTGCCTGCTTAGCTGCTAGCAGTTGGATCACTGTCCTTTACCCAGACCACATTTCACATAAACCCTTGTGGATTTAAACTGAACATATTTCTGCTCCCCATGCAGTCACTGGCCCATCTGGCTACAAGCAAAGCCACCTGGTCCATTTCTCTTTACTTATACACACACAGCTGTTAAGAAGGCTGCTCTAAATAAGTGGGGAAGGGGGCAGAGGATGAGAAAGCATGCTGAGACCAGCCTGAAGTATGAATTAACTTGAAAACAACACAGATGCTTGTGAAAATACATTGCATGGCTGACTGTGAAGGCGGCACTGATCGTATGGGAGCCCTGAACAGATAGCTACTATTGCTGTGATTGATTTGGCCAGTGATAGTTCAGCAGATTTGCAAGCAATCCAAAGTGTAAAGGAAGGTGACAGACTGGATGTCTGAATCTAGAAAGTCCAGCATCCTTTTGTTCATTCCATCTTGTCTCTTTCTGATCTAGCGACAGGCATGCAAGTGGCACATGGTCTATTTAGAACTGCCAACTTACTCCTGTATGTTTAGCAGGCAGATAAGAGGCAGTTCAGGAAGTGGATGTTTTCCTAGTGTGGTGATACAGTGTCAGGCAGGAGAAGCATCGCCTGCTGGTTGTCATTCTGTCACACAGCTGTTAAAAGCATAGGAGCCATGTCCCAAAATAAGCACTGGCAACACTAAGCTTCTTCTCCCATCTGCAGGATCAGAAGCACGTTTTCCCCATGAGTTTTTGACTGTGGGTCATCTGTTGTAAATGACTGGGGTTGGGAGGCAGGTATTTACATATGTATTACCCCGACTCCAACCCACTTCCCAAGTGTTATTTATTCTTCAGAAGAAATCCTGAAATATGCAACCCCTAAATATTGCCATGGTATGCTTCCTTTATTTTTATTTTTAAGGAAATAATCTCTGATGTAAAAACTAGATGAGAAGGGGAATTGAGTAGTGTGGCAAATTATTGCTTGAACTTCTCTTTTGCCTCTTGGGAGCATTATTAGGAGTCTAAACAAGAGGAGGTGAAAGTTAAACAAAAAGTAAGTGAGAAGCAACCTGTGACTTCCTGTGTCTTTCCTCTCTTTAGCTAAATCTGCTTAGCTGGTGGAGGTAAGTGAAGTGGGTGTAAGTTAGGGTGCCCATTTGTGCATCACCAAAGAAGAGAGAGCAAATCTGCATAAACTTTGCATGTGCTCATTTAATATACATAGATGCAAATTCAAAAATGATTTAAACAGAAACCAGTGTAGAGGGGAAGAATGTGACCAATTGATTTGAGTGCCTGGTCATCCTGCTCTGTTGTTTATGTGTTCACTGTTGATGGGAACTTTAAGGACCTTCTTCTCTATAAAATGGACTTGGACTGGACAGCCCTTCAAGTAGAGCAGGGGTGGAGACCCTGTGGTTACAACTTCTATCCTCCCTGACCACGGACAATGCTGGCTGGGGCTGAAGGGAGCTAGAGTTCAATGAGGGCTATGGGTTCCTCACCTCTAAAATACAGGGCATCTTTAAATAGTGGTCTGTCCTCTCTCAAATAAGACATATGACCACTGTGAGCAGCACTGCAGGAATGAGTCCTGACATAATTGAGTTTAGGATCGGGCTTAGAGGAAGATACTAGACAGGATCCTGGGGCAAAAATAACAGAAGCGCAGCAGGAAGTTGCTTGCAGAATATTGAGGGAGCCTAAACAACAATAGCATATAAGTGATGGCATTGGTAAAGAATGACCAAAAAAAGGCACTATGGATTTGTACATGCTCACTGTTAGAAAGCTGCTAGCATATGGATAGAACTAGCAATTGTCAGATACAGACTGCAAAACCTTTGTTCCTCATACTGTGATAAGAGTGCTTGTTTCACCTACCTTTCTTGGGATCTCTAGTAGCTGTTCTCCACTTGGAATGAAATGACCCTGCATGCTTTGTGGTTGCTGAGGAATGGCAGCTTTCTTCTCTTATTCAATAGGGGTTGGTGAGGTTTGTTCCACTGGTTTCATTAGCTAGGTATGAGTAGCCTTGGGTTTGTTCCGTAGAGGCAGGTGTGAAAGGTTGTTCAGATTGATGAGATATTATGTGGAGGGAGTACCTTCACTTATGTGGACTACAACTGAGAAAGGGAAGGAGGAAAGGGGGGTGTGCGCTTTATTTTTTTTAAAAAAAACCACGCCTGGTAGGATGATGCATAAATATGAATATATACACAAAAGGAAAAACGTTTATTTTTAATTTTTTTAAAATGCATAATTGGCTACAACCCTACGTTCAGGCCTCAGAAAGTCTGCAGAAAGCAGAGACTAGGAGTGGAAGAAAAGCAGATTTTAAAAGTCCTCTCATATTATTGAAGCTCTTGGGAGCCCACTAGATAGGGGCAAGCTGCTGAACCCATAGCGTTACCAAATGGTTAGAGAGCTTGATATCTTATTACAGCCCACAACTCCTCCATTGGTAATGGGTTCCCTTGAGGTGGTGCCCTTAAGAATGAGTGCTGAGAGAAAAATCATTGCCCTGGTCAACATTGAGCCAGCCATGTGCCATTTCACTTGCTTTCTGAGCTTCACTCTGTGTCCCATAGCAGAGACCTTTCCCTTATGCAGTTCTTGTTGCATGAAGGTAGATTAATGAAGGAAAGCCTCAGAGTGATGCAAGGGCCTCACGTATGTTTCAGGAACAAATGCTTCAGAACTAGGATATCTAAAAGGAGCTTCTTTGAGGCTTTTTGTTCCAGCATGGGAGCAGACAGGGGGCATTCAGCTAGCTCTCTAGCGGATACCGCTGTTGCTTGCTGCCTCATCCTAAGGTGTTTCCCTCGTTGACACTGATAAGGGAGACTTCTTTCCCAACAGTTCATACAGAGACGGTTGCTAGCTTCTCTAGGCATTGCAGGTTAAATGAAGAGGTGGCGGGGGGGGCGGGGAGGCTTTCTACATCAGCTCCCAGCCAGCCAAGCCAAAGAGGCCAAAGACTGGTGACTGTCCTGGGAGTTTAAGGCTGTCTAGTGGGGTGTTAAGAGAGCAAGTCCACATTCCCATAAATTCCATTTAAGCCTATCAAGGCCCTGTCCTCAGCAGTGTCCTTGCCAATTATGATAATCATGTTGAATCTTCACTATGAGAATCATAGAAACATAGAATTGTAGAGTTGGAAGGGACCCCAAGGGTCATCTAGTCCAAGGAGACTCATAATCTATTTCTCATTTGGCTTCTAGGTTCTAGCATTGTTTTTGTAGCCTTGTTTTGTATTAAAAACAGCATAGCCTTGTCATTGTAACTAAGGTTTAATGTTCTTCACCACACTATTTTGCTGTTCACTCTCGGTTTCCTTTACGTTTTGATTATTCCAAGTTAAGGGACACCAAAGACAGGCCTAAAATCCCTGTGTGTTTTTTTTAAATAATTTTTTATTATATATTTTCTTGGTTTACAAAAGTACATGCCTTGTCTCTTTTTTCAAGTTGTACAGTCTTTTCTACAGATCAGTCACATTTGTTATGGGACATTAGTGTTGAATACAGAATAAGGTCAGGAAGAAGAGGAGTGTGTGTGAGAGAGATGGTTTTGCTAAGCCATTGTTCTTCCCTTCCCTTGCCTGCCTCCGCCTTCCTTGCTCACACACCCACTCCAGGTCTGTGAACAATTCCACCCTCCTCTCCAATATATCACCAAGCACCATTGCTGATTTCCTTGAAGCACCCTGTTCAAAACACAGCTCCATTTACTGAGAATTTTGAAGGACTCTGGTTATGAATAATCCTTGGACTACATTTTCTGTAAGATTGTGCTTTTTGGTTTATGATTTCTGAGACAGGAATATTGTTTGTTGTGAACGATTTAGATGGGTTTTTAAGAGGAAAGATTTGATGCAAGCCTCCTTGAATGTTTACTTACTGCAAATAGGAAGTCAGAATATACATCTTTTAAGTGTAGTCCAAGCAGTGTTTCTTATCCAAGGAGACTACCGTCCTGTTGTGGCTTTATGATTCGTCTTTCCCCCAGCTCCTTGTCCCAGCTTTATAGGGCTGGAGCAGGGACAACACCAGTGCCTTGAAACTGGTCTATGTAGGCACTAAGAGAGTGTAGCATGCCATGTGTAAAACAGCCCACCCTCCTCTCAAGGCTGTAAGTAAGCACACAGTTGTACGTAAGCACACTTACATGGCAGTAAGCCCCATTGAGCATAGTGAGGCTTACTTCTGAGGAAGCATGCATAGGATTGTATTGTACGGCTGACTCACCTTCTGTAATGATTCCTGTTAAACAGGCTTCGCTTATAGGAGAAAATAGTGTTCCAGAGACAGCAGTTCATTAGGAGGACTTTCTGGAGAACTGCAATTGTGGCTCATTACTTCATAATGCTCCTTCCTGACTGGCAGATACTCCTTGCCCTATTGGCACAGAATATCCCTGACATTTCTTTTCTGGCTCCTTTCCTTAATTGATTTCTCTGGGTTTTGATATGCTGCGTTTTGATGCATTGCCTTCCATATTCTCCTAGTCATTGTTAGAGGATGACTAATTCCCTCCCCTCCCCCCTCTCTCCTACGCCATTAATTTTTGTGGTCTCTTCTCTGCTGTGTCTTCACTCTGTCCTTGTACTCATAAAAAGGTAAACAGAGACCTTAAGCAGATGAAGCCCTGGTTGGTCTCTGTCCCTGGTGGCTTATAGCCTTCGTATTTCTCTCTGTTCAAGTCAGGCATTCATCGCTGCTGGAGCTCAATGTCAGGGCAGATGTCTTGATCAGAAGATTTGACTGTAAAGTAGTTTGGAGGGTTTTCAGCCTTAATACTTGCTTGCTCCCCCCCCCCAAAAAAAAAATCATGGATGCTTTTCCCATTTCTTGCAATAGTCTCCCAATTGCAAGACAAGGCAATACAAAGTATATATATTTTGTTTTTTTTTTAGAGAAGAAAAGAAGTGTAGCATGCCCAGGAGTTTTACCCAGAAACTGTAGCAGAGCATTTCATTTCACATTTAATTTGTATACCGCCTTTCTATTTTACTATACCCAAGGTGGTTTAAAAGCTGAAGAAACAAAGAATGTACACCTTGTAACAATCTAATCCAATACAAAAATGTAGTGATAAAACAACTTTAAAATAAGCAACCAGTATCAATTAAAGTAATATTCAACAATCCATTAGAATAGTATAGAATATTAAATATCAGCATATCAAAATTAAACAGAAATCTTAACAATTACAATAAATAATTTCTAAATTATAATCAATAAAAGCAATGGCAAGTCAGAGTGCATAAAACAGTACAATACAAATTGAGAAGCAGAGTCTGGAGGGTGGGGTAAGGCAGGTGGAAAAGGCCTTGCCTGATGGACGGCTCTCCCCTCACAGTTCTTCCTCTAAGCACAGGGATGGAAAGGACTTTTCTAGCAGAAAGCTAAGCTGCAAACTCCTAAGACCCAGCTAGCTACAGTATATAAAGGCAGAGCTGAAGATCAAGTTATCTTTATGGAAAACAATTATGTGAAATCTAGCAAGTTTTGGAGCCCCAGATGCACAGAACTTATGTTTTGTTGATTTTGGCAAAAGTGGCAAGGGCCAAACTTTGTCATATTTCCACAAGTCCTTTAAATTTTGTGTGTAGCATTTCTTTGTACAACATTACAAGATTTCTATATCTTCATTTGTAGTATTAGCATTCTGGGAGGGTTACACAAATCTGTGCATGAGAGAGAGGTGGGGGGGGGGGAGAAGAGAATGACTCACTATTCCCACAGGCTCAGATGAAGGAAAAGGCGAGTTCTTAAAAAGTCTAATTGAACCTTAAAGCAGTGGGAACGCTCTTTTGTCCCACCCAATCTACTCCTGTCCTTCTTTCCCTTAGTCCTAACCATCCCTAAAATATCCATCTCTATTTTCTCAGTTCCGTAGTTAGCTCCTGGAAACACAATACAGTCAAAGCACATCCAACATACATTTAAAACATGTCACTTCCCCAAGGAATCATGGAAACTGTAGTTTGTCACTGGTGCTGGGAATTGTAGCTCTGTGGTGGGAAAACTACAGTTTCCAGGGACTTGGGGAACCATGTGATGGGAAGGTGTATTTAGTTGTCATGTATTGTCAGATGATTGGCAGGTGGGAGGCTGCACCCACATGTCATAGTTGGGCTGTGGGGTCTAGGAGACGGAAGCATCCAGTCCTCCGGCCAGAGCCAGCTCCTTACCCCTTGTGTGTCTGAAGGCTCTCTCTCATAGGTGAAATGTTCCCACCTGTTACCTTCCCTTCCCCCTCAGCTTCCAGACAGCACTTGTCCCATTGCAACCACAAATAAGAAACCGGAATCTGTTTCAACTTGGGCTTCAAGTTATCTGTTTCAAGTTATGCAATTTTTAATGCAGTTTTAATGTTTAGGGTGAGATAGAATCATTTTATTCTTTTGTTGTTCTTTTCTATTCTCATCCACGTTGAATATCCCCAAACAAAAAAAGGGAGAGGGATTTAAAAAATAAGTAAATATACGTGTTTTAATGTGGGTGTCCAGATACCGTTAGCATGCACTGGGATTGGGTACTCCATTGTCTCTTTCTCCAAACTCTAACCAAACCAGTTTTTGTAGTTCTTTATAAATCATGAACAGAATTTCCCACATTAGCGCCTAATTTTACTAGACCTTTCAATCCGAGTACTAGGTGGAAGTCTGAATGTTATGTGTCCTGCCGGTGAATGTTCTGTGAATATCATTCACCATTGTAAACAGCAAGACAGGGGAACTTTTTCTGAGACATTGTAGGGGAGAACCTAGGAATCTGTCTTATACCTTTGGATTAATAGTCCACCTATTGTTGGTACTGACTGGTAGCAGATTTCCAGGATTTTAGGCAAGAGTCTTTTTCTGCCCTACCTATAGATTTCAGGGAATGAATTGGGAATCTTCTGCATGCAAACCATTTGATCCACCACTGAGCCTTGCCCCTTCCCTCTATTATCTCCTGTGCTGGCATTTTTGACCCAGGTGGGATTAGAACCACCAACTTGCTCAAGGCAGGGATTTAGGAACATTTATTTCTGGTGTTCCCAGAAGCTGCTTCAGTTTTCAAGTTTCTGCCTAAAGTTCATCACAGCAGCACTGGAGATAGTTTCTGCATTCCCTGCTAAGGCTTGTATTGTTCAACACTTCAGCTCTCTAATCCTTCCATACTGGATTACCAAGACCACTCCTTTAAACTAAATATTAAATACCTCTGAAGCACCTCTTTTTATTTCATCTTAGATATCCTGTAGATATGTGGAAAGTATGTCAGCATTTGGCCTGAGATATCTAAAACACAGGATTTGTCAGTGTTATTTGGGTACACCTTCATATCAGAATAACTATCATCATCATCATCATCATCATCATCATCATTTATATCCCACTTCTTTCTCCAAGAAGCTCAAGGTTGTTTACATGGTTCTCTCACTCCACATTTAAGCCCAACAACAACCCTGTGAGGTAGACTAGGCTGGGAGGCACTGGCAGGTCCGTGGTCACCCAGGGAGCTTCCTGGCCAAGTGAGGATTTGAACCCTGGTCTCCCAGCTTCTAGTCGAACACAATAACTGCTACACTACACTGGCTCTCTTCTTATTTCATAGGAAAGATTACATGTAGGTCAATTTCTGAGAGATATCCTCAAGTCACAAAGCTCTGCTTTTGTCCCAAGTCCCAAAATGGGCGCTGATGATAATTTATCATGGTACTAACATATTCTCATGAAACATGGCTGACATAGTCCACATTTCTCACCCACCTCCACCTCATCTCCAAAATTATCCAAGTAGCCTTGCAAGGTTACTGTACCTCTCATACAAATCATAGCAAAACAGCAAGAATCGTACTACTGCAACAAAACACAACTCCACCCAACCAATCTAAACCTGTTTTTATATCCCTGAATCTGATAAGTTGATCCTTAAAAGTCAAGGTGATAATCCCTTAAAATCAGGTTTTAAAACTGAAAATTGAAAGTGTTCAAATTGTAAAACGAAGTCAAATTTGAATTATATTTCTTCCCACCTGATATTGAAGGGTTGGTGGTGTCAACAAATTCCTAGCCAGATGGCAATCCTGGCACATTAAGACTGCAGTCCTATGCACACTTGCCTGAGAGAATGTCCCCTGGCAATCAATGGGGAATGCTAAGCAGGCATAAATCAGAGTACACCAGGGGAAGTCAACATGGTGTCATCCAGATGTTTTGAACTACAGTTCCCATTAACCCCAGACAGCATGGCCAGTGGTCAGGGATGATGGGAGTAGTGATCCATACTATTTTGGGGGCACCAGGTTGGCTAGTTCTGCAAGATGTCTTTTCCTAAGCTCTTCTTTTTAAAGAAACCTTTTCACATTCTTCAATAAAGTTGATGCCTTATAGCTGTTGAGGAAGCCAGAAGCCAGGAGGCATCTATCAGTAGCTGAATTTGATCAGCAGTCAGTATCCATTAAGGAATTAAGAAATCAGTTACCTATAGTACGGAGTGAGCAACGCCAAAAATAAGTCATGGATGCATCTTGGAACTATTTTATGCGTCGAAAAACAACTATAATACATAGCCAAGGAGAGTTAACAAACAGCTTTAGGTTCTGCCATTCCAGCCAGAAAAACAGTCACCAGGAGCCTGCCAAATGACAGCAGCAAAGAACAGCTGAGGGTCTTGTGAAGAAAGGCAGTGTTGCTAGCATAACATTAAGCAAGGAGCACAGAAGCTACATCCCTTTTATTCCCAAATTCATTGTAGAGGCATCCTGCGCACTTATAAAATTAAGACCTTACACTCTTCAGATCCAACCCATCACACATCAGTCAATTATTCAGAATAACTCGGTGTCATGTGAATTTTATTAATATCAAAATTATTATCTCTCACTCACACACATGTCGTCCAGAGGGCAATCACTGTTGACTCTGCCAACATGTTGGCAAATCATCATGATGGTTCTATACAGAAACTAATGCCAAGGCCATCTCCTTGTGGATTTGCTAAAGCCAGAGCTGTCTCCCACAATGTCTAGTTCCTCAATACATTTAACAGCACAAGTCCTGTTGATTTTAATAGGACTAGCTTCCCATTACAGGAGGTGGGCTTGGACTTGGGGTGCTACACTTTACCATATTTACTGAGGAAAAACATAAGCTTGTTATCTGTTGGATAATCATAGTTTAGACATTAACCTGCAGGAGAGGCAAACTGCTTCCATATGGTGGCATTTCTGAAATTACCATTCCATATGGCACATTTTCAGTTAGGAGGCAATACTAGAAGCCTCACTTCCACCTATGCATCACAATGCAGAGAGGTATCTCAGTGTCCATCCTCATCCAGTCTGGAACTGATTCCCAATTCAACAAAGAAATCAGTGTGTGGAAGCAGCTTCCATATGTGTTATCCCTCTTGTTGAACTTGGGCAATAGTTACTGTAACATATCTATAGATGTGATAAGGGTTATGATGAATTATTAGGCTTGTAGTGATGTTTGCTAAAATAGCTTTGATATGTGGTTTAGATTAATCATTCTGATGACTTTGAAGACACTATATCTTTGGGCAACAGTGATGAGCACTGAAAGGAAAGCAATGTTGTCCCATGTTTCAGAGCTTGGATTGGCTTATGATTGATATTGGAATGCTTTCTTCAATAGTCAAATACACAGGGTGATACAACTAGGTTTTTTAAAAAAACAAATAAATAAATAGCTTTTGGAAATTGAAGAATGAGATTTTAAAACCACCATTGATTCTTTTAAGGCTTGCAGGATTGCCATCATTTTATTATCCCAGGTCTTGGGCTGTCCTTTATGGGAGAACTATTTCTTGACCTGTTTTGAACTGTCCTTCCTGGAGGCTTATCCACACTTCTCTTTGCCCTGCCACTTTCCCCTGGGAAAAGCTGCAGTTTAGCACTGAAACAGAGTAAACAGCAGCTGGGTTCTCTGTGGATTGCCATTTGCTCTGATTTATCACTAAAGAATAGGTTTTCCATGGGAATGCAGCTAGGCAAGGGTAAAACCACTCAGATCTGTGTCTGGAAAGCACAGGACAAGCAGAAGACAGCTCAGACCCAAGCTTTCTAAGCACAGGACAAGCAGGTGTCGACAAGCCCCTAGGTTTACTTGTTGGTTGTTTATTTGTGTGCTTACTCTACAGATTTGGCCGGATTTCAGTTTGCAGGCATCTAATCAAATTAATTTGCGAAAATTCAGACATGATTGACTAGGGTCAGTCAAATTTGCCAGTATGTAGAGTGGCTGTTGAAGAGGATCTTAATGATGCCAGGCTACTTCTAGCACTCGTTTGATTGTGAATTTGAGCTGGGAACTGAGCTCTTGCATTCTGCTACTGCATCGCCCCAGGCCCTTTCACATGAGTGAGAGGAAACCCAAGAAAGAGTTTTCCAGCCATGTGATCCTTTCTTTTGGGGGAGAGGGAGGGAGCAGAGAGGCTTTCACTTTCAGCAGCGGACATGCCTTGAAACTGCAGTCAAAGGGCAAATTTTCAAGGGTAATGCTCAGCACTTGCTCCACATACATTAGTGTTCTGTTGTGACCACATCCCATCATGTAGTTGAACAATGAATCAGTAAAGCCCAAACCCCCAGTCCTAGACCAGCCATTAATGAACATACCACAGCCCTACAGGGTATTGGCAGTAGCGAGCAAATAGAAAATGGTTGGGCTTATGCCATATACTCTCTACCGCATAAGATAACAAGTTGTGCTTTCACCTATGTAAAACAAATGTTCCAATTATAGTATTGCTAAAGGATATGAGTAACACATCTCTAACTCAGCAAAGAGTTGCGGTGCAAAACCTTTTGGGCTATTGTGTAAATTGTGAATAACAACGTAAGATAATAAAATATTTGTGCCTACAGGAGAATCCTGATTTGTTGCAATCAGAAGCTGGTGTTGTTTATCTCTGCTCACAAAAATCCTAACTGAAAAATTGTCATTTCTTAGATTTACATCCTGCCTTCCTCCAAGCAGTTCAAGGCAGCCTACACAGTTCCCTCCCTCCTTATTTTGGATCTCAAAACAACCCACTGAGGTAGGTTAGTGAGCAGAGAGTTAGTGAGCAGGGATTGGACACGGATCTCGCCAGTCCAACACTCAAACCACTACAGTACGCTGGTGCATAAAATACAATTTCATTTGTGCTTTAAGAGAAGCAGGTTTGGGAGTTGTCCAAGATTTTCAAGGAGGTTTCCATTTTGCCAGTTGTAGTAATCGGGTATTTTGCCTGAAACACTAAAACTGGCAGATTCCAGCAGCAGCTCTGGTTTGAGCCCTTTGAAATGTAAGGGACTTTGGAATCTGGGGCTTTGATCCATTTCTGGCAGTGTTCATCACCATCAGTTGCAAATAATAGTAGTTTATTATTAGTAAAGTAGCGGGCAAATGATTGGCTGTTACTATTTTGAGAATAAGGAAACAGAGATGGAAACGGCATCAATTATTTCATGGCCTTTACAAACAAGAGAGGTAGAATAGGAATCTGGTGCCTTTGTACTCTTTTGCAACATCTCTTTCTTGTTAGCAAATGAACTTTTGCATGGCACAAGCCCTTGTACCCCTTCTTCAACCACTTCAGCAGCATTGGAATAGCCCAGTTATTATGGGATGCTGCAGCTGCAGCAAAGGACAAGACTCCTGCCCAAGTCTTCTGCTGGTCCCCAGACTGGAGGGGTTTAAATGACACTCATCCACTCTGGTTTAATAGATTGCATAGCCATCATTGCTGGAGACAGCCTCACATCTCATCCTGTTAATACCCTCTCCCTGGTTGTAGGCTGGAGGCTGATGAAGGGAGGGAGGGGAGAAGCACGGTACTGCCAAGCCCTGTAGCCCTGCAGGGTGATGAGCGAGGGCTTTCCTCCTGCTTGTCAGAGCAAATCAGAAGAACTCAAAGTGGGTGCACGTGTGAACTTCGTGAGGAGCAAGGGAACGTGAGCAGAGATGCAGGGTGGTACTGATGAGAAAAGGCAAGGTGATAGGGAAAGCTGAGGGCTTGGCCTGACACAGGTGCGCTTGCCTCCCCAGGGAATGTTGAGCATGCATGTGTGTGAGCGACAGTGAAAGGCAGAGGAGAGATGCAGTCCTGGCTGTCTGGCAGAATGAGGAGGCATTGTTAGCTTTGGGGGTAAAAGAGCATTGGGATGTGATAAGAAGCGGTCCAGAAAAGTTAGCTGTGTTAGCGGCGGCGCTTTTGGGGATGAAAACACTCGCAATACAATGTTTAATGTTTGAAAGAGAAAAGTGTCGGAGCTCAAGTAGGCCTCGAAGCCACAAGCTCTGAAGAAGCATGACACATGCATGCATGCTTGCATGCACAAACATGCAGCCTGCTTGTGGTTACTCAGTGGTGTGAGGAAGGCGCACTTGCAGATGCTTAGAAGCCATCTCATCTTCACTCTTGCACTTCCTAATCCAGAGCTGAGCCTTGATCTTGCAAACGGCTTCTGGGAGTGAGGCCCATCTCACAGCACTGCTGTCACCTTTAAAGACCCATATTTATCATTCTGTGGGTCAGAAGTAGTTTTGTGTGTGCTAAAGGGAATAGAACTTAATACCATTACTACGGCTGCAACATTTAAACAGCACAATCCTATACTGAGGTAAATCTGGCTGGATTCATTCCCACCTAAGTGTACATAGGGATTGCAGTACCAGTTAGATTAATCAGTTAAAGCCTTCTTGATCAACTGAAAAGGTGTCCCCAATTAACTGGGTAATACATTTTTTAAAGTGCCTTATTTTTTAACTTAAAGATGTCTAGGAATTGCAACTGGCATGTGCCAAGCTGGAAAAGGTTTTTGAAGGGTGGGTGCCTCTTTTAAGATGGCGCCTGCTGCAGAAGTGTATACAAGCCCTGCCTGAAAACAAAGTCTGTTTTGAAATTCACAATCTTTATTCCACTTCCCCCTCCATTATTATTGTTATTGTCGCAAATATAACAGGAGGGGGGAAACAACAACGTTGTCAGCTGACTTTGATCCTGGCTTAAGTTATTATAGGCAGCCCATTTGTCCAAATAAGATGGGTAGTCATAAGATGGGTCATCATAAGATATCCATTCAAGCACAGAAAGGTCAGTGAGAGATTAAACTACTATGTAGTAGATAGTGGTGTTTATCCTCCCAGCTTTGAAATATAGCTTGTTCTCTGCAACTACAAAGGCTCACAGGGTCTGTCCACATTTATTGTCTCTCTGTTAGTCTCCAACCCACAGGATTATAAATGCATCGACACCTGCAAGTATCAAACATTTTTTCCAAAACGAAGTTACTGTAAAGAATTTTAATTTTTTTATCAGAAAGAACACACCGCAGGAAACTTCTAACGCTAATAGCCTGAGATTTCTTTGACTGAGTGACAACCCTAATTGGTACTAAAAGCTTCCTGGTTAGAGGATGCCTTGTAAAAGCCAGAACCAGAATTGTCAGGATTGCGTGAATTCTGTATTAAAAATAATAATAACCAACAGTCTGCCCCGTGTAGCTCAAATTCTGTATTTTATGCGGTGGCTTGTTTTACACAAAATAAATATGTTGGCTTGTAATTGTGAACCTGCTCTCTCCACCCTGCTCCTGTGCTTTAACAGCGGCATGGCAAATAGAAATGGAGCAACAGAAGCTTTGCCTGGCATATGGCATAGAGTGAAAATAGTTGTTTGATTTCTGTGTCATGCTGATATTAAAAATGAAAGGAGGAGAGCTAGAAAGATCCTGAATTTTTAATCTAATGCCAAGTTTTGGACTTGTTGTATGCTCGTGTTAGCCTTATAGTCAGGCATTAGCTTGGTAGCAATAGATGAGAAGGAATTACAGGCAGACAAGTGCAGGGAATTTAATGTAGCTAGTAAAGATTTTTTTTTCCAGGCTGGTAACTTTTGTGGACTGATTTACAAGGCAGGTTTCCACAGTCCTGTAAAGTACACATTGCCCCTGTTACACAATTGGTTGCTCTCTTTGGGAAAATCACTGTTCTTTGTTAATTGGAATATTTGTCCAGTTTAATATATGCAAGCAAAGAGTTTAATATAGTTTGCATTTAACATATGCAAGCCACTGTCAGAGAATGAACTTGAGCAAACAAAAAAGAAAGCCACTCACTGCATCCGCCAAAACAGATTTCAGGTCTAACCAACTAGCAATCCTCTTAAGCGGTCACAAACGTCTGAACGAACAAATCATTTTTTCTCTCAGGTTTCTTCGGAGTGGACATGATGAGCGAGCAGCCACAATATATTAATATGTGCTTTGTAAAAGACAAATTGTGCCAAGACAAATGGACTAACCAATGGTTTCAATTAAATGCATGTTTGTATTTATAGTGTTGACTTTAGCTAAAGTCTTGTGCGGTGTTCCTTTTAACTGGATAAGAAACCTAATTATATTGTAATAACCCATGGATAGTGAGAATGGATGTATGTTTTTGTTCTCTCAGAAAGCTACTCCTAATGTCTTTGATTAAGGCTTCTGTGAGGTTCAGAACAACCATGTTATTTCTTTCTTGTTTGGGGTGCTTAGAGAAGACATATTGAGCCTTGTAGACACATAACTTTTCCTGTGGTGGTATTTTTTATAATCACTCTCCCCCTCAAATCTTCATCACATTGACACTCAAACATGAGGTTGAGACCATTTCAGAGAAATTGGCCTGGTTTGCACAACATAGTAAGCCAAATTATGGCTTACTGGGACTACACAAATGTGTGGGCTCCCAGAAAGGAGCTCACTGCTGTTTTCTCGCCTCACTAATCATGAGCTGTAGCTTGTCATTAATTATAGTGAAGCAACCACCTTGGGCAATGAGGTGTTGGATGACCCAATGCTAGGGGACTGGGAGAGACAGCAGCAAGGTGTTGGATGACAGAGCGAGCTGAGTGTGGCCTGGCCTGCACCCCCTAAGCAGCTGCTGCCCTCAGGAGACTTTGTTCCATCACCCATGTTGAAGTAAGATTCAATAGTCTGTATGGGCAGCTTCTGGGTGTAAAGGAGGAGCAGGCACCATCTCATCCTTCAGGCAGCAAAATGTTCAGGTCCAGCTCTGCACACAATTACAGTGGTACCTCGGGTTAAGAACTTAATTCGTTCCAGAGGTCTGTTCTTAACCTGAAACTGTTCTTAACCTGAAGCACCACTTTAGCTAATGGGGCCTCCTGCTGCCGCCGTGCCGCCGGAGTACGATTTCTGTTCTCATCCTGAAGCAAAGTTCTTAACCTGAGGTAATATTTCTGGGTTAGCGGAGTCTCTAACCTGAAGCGTATGTAACCCGAGGTACCACTGTAGTCTCTTTATCACTCATTTACACCTTCCTTAAATGGGCCTGTGTCTAGTCTCTTTGGATGTTTTTAACAGGATCCTAAAGGATCATTTGTCATTTTATATTTTTATATGTACTGTGTTTTTTCTGATTATTCTGATACTTTGTTTTCTGTTTGCTCTTAGTCATTTTGGGTTCCCTCAGGAAGACAAAGTGGGATATAAGCCATTTAAAGTGGAAGGAAATGAAAATGGAATGGAAAAGTTGCATTTTTATCAGGATACCCTCTTAACAGCTGTGCTAGGGCTTGTCCTGCTAATGTACATAGAACTACAGAATAGCCCACAGCCATAACGTGTGATTTTTCTCCTCTATGATCATTTCCCAAAGTAGGCATCAGCTTGCTCAAAGAATCCTATCAGAGAGGAAAGCAGGAAGACCCAAAGGAACTGTAGGCATCTGTCTATAACATCAGTTCCTTGATAATGGATCCATCCTAGGTCCCGGGGGCATTTATGAGATAGCCAATCTGTCTTTGACTATTAGTAGATGTTCTTTCATGCAGCTTCCTGCACTATCCTAGTGGATAGGAGCATTTGCAGCAGGGCATCCATCAGCAGACTGTTTCACTGCCACCAAGTCAGCTCTGAAATGATATCCCAAGAAAAGAGGCAAATACCGGTCTTGCCCCTCTTTCTGAATTTAGGTCCTGGTTTATCTATCCATCTGTGGATGTAGTGCAGAATCTGGGGGCTTCTTTGTGCCTTTGTGTGAACATGGTAAACAGGCATTTGAAACTTTGTGTGTCTTATGGAGAACAGGTACCCTTATCAGAGAGCAAAGATTGACTTTGGTTCCCTTTTGAATGGATGCTTGACGGTGAAATCTAATATGTTGCTATGTAGTGTGTAAAACAGATCTAAGAAAACATCTTATCCAGACAGAATCTCCTACATGGAAGTTATTTTATGCAGGAAATTGTTTGAATCTCATGTGCAATTTGCAACCCATGGCAAATGTTTACATGGCCACATGTGATAAACTGCATGCAGGACTTGAGCTATTTATTTACTACATGAATAAGACTTCAGCTTCTGTGGAACATCCTCAAAACTGTTACTGGATCTGCCAATACAGGATAATCATGACAGTACACAACTAACACACCTTTTGCACAGAATATCATCATCTGCACTGTAGACTTTGCAGCCTAAAAGAGTATGGCAAAACCTTTTATTGAATTCCAGTCATATGGAGCTGGGAAAAGGATAAAGAAAAATTCTCTTTGAGCAGATATGTTGGCTTGTTTATCATTTCCAGCAAATTCCTCATTACCTTTACTAGATGAGTAACTGTAAGTGGTTTATGTGGCTGCTCAACCATAGAACTGCCTTCAAGGCAGCAGCCTCCATACCATGATCAGCTGAATTTGCAGAGAGAAGAATCTTATAATTGGCAGGCTGAAATAATGGACTATTGAATTTGGCCTGCAAAACGTTGGCAAAGAGACTGGCAAACAAAAAATAGACAAGATGCTAGATATTTTCAGGCAGCCTACTAGAAATGCAGGTACAGCTCTCCCCTGAAAATCTGCACTGGTATTGGAGAAATGAGTTGTTTTTAATGAGTTGTGTGGATAAAGGGAAATAGAAAATATTCTCAATCGGGTTTGCAAGATCAATATTTCAAAGATAGGGACACTTTTGTGGAAGTATGTGCTAATCAAGATGTGGGCTGTTTCGTGTGGCAAATTTATGAGTGAATTTTGTGTTGGTAAATTTATTTCTTTAGTACATATATCTCACTTTTTTCCCACCATGGCACTCACATTGGTATAGGTCACAGCTTTTCAAACTGTGTGTCCGTGACACATTAGTGTGTCGGCTACAGTGTGTAGGTGTGTTGTATGAACGCTCCCCACACTCCTCCCAGGGCTGGAAAGGGGACTAAAAAGTGTGTCGCCAACATGAAAAGTTTGGAAAGCTCTGGTATAGGTGGTGGTCTTGGGTGGTCTGCTATGCAGGCATGCCTAGATCAGACCTAGTCCTCGTTAGCTTCAGCATATTAGCCGAATCATGTGCCCTCAGGTGATATTCTAGAACCCATACCGGCATTGCTTAGGAAGTCTTAAGAAACAAAGAACAACCACAAAATCATTACAGTATTGATCATCTGCCATCTTGATTCAAAGTAGCATTCAGGTGTGTGTACACAGATGTAGATGAAAATTTACTCCTTGATCTCAGGAACCATGATGCAAAAATTGCTTTTGATGGGTTATATCCAGCAAATCCCTATTTCGAGTCAACCCAAAGAAATTAACGGTCCTAAATTAGTCACACCCTTCAATTTCAATGGGTCTGCTCTGACTAACATTGGATATAGCCCACTGTCTTTAGAGGTGTCTAAATGCATAGCGAAAAAAGAGCTTTTCGGATTGTGAAGTAGATATGCCACACCTTTTATCAAATATAATCAGCTTTCTTAGCACTGCTAGGTTCTGGTTGGCCCTTCCTGCCTTGGTTTTTTCCTTGGTTGAAAATATTTTTAAAAATAAAACTTAGGAAGCTTTAGGTAGTGACTGATGTATGGCTGTCTGAAAAGCCCAAGCTACTGTTAACAAACTGATGAAGATCAACGGTGCTGGAATCATCCGAAATGAGGAATGGTCATCCTGTTGCTAAAATAAGCATTCCCTCCATATAAGTGGTGCTTATGAGCCCAGCCTTACATTCACATGCACCAGAAACGTAGGTGTAAAAGAGGTCTTAAAATGAAGAAAGAAATGGTGGTTGAAATATCATTATGTGAGTCATAGAGCTCTGAGCACTATATAGTCATTTTGTACTTTTGGAAGTAATAGAAACTGAGTCTGAAGTCTGTAAATTCAGAGCAACAGTAGCTGGGGTTCAAATTGTAATAGTCACTCATGACCTACTGGAAGGCAGGGGGAAAAAAGACAGGAGAATTAACACACCCAAAATTATTGCAGTTCTACTGCTGTTATTTTATTATGTGATTGCCTATTCAGCCATTTATTCCCCTGACACTATAGTTTGTTTAGGCTAAATGCCCAGGGAGAGAAGGGACCAGATTCACTTTCATTTGAATACAGCATCTATATTTTATAAAGCAAGAAAATGGAGAGCTCAGTTATAATCAGCACAGCCTCCTCCTTACTCAACTCTGTCTGCACCCCCTGTGTCTTTGAGACAAATCTGCTCATTTGACTAACTAAATGTAGCTGGTTTTGTGCTGACTCTACCTGCTGAGCTGATACAGAGGAGAAAGAGAGAGAGCAATTTTGCATCATCCATCTTTTTAATAAGCAAACAAACAAATAAATAAATAAATAGTCTAGGGAGACATTTGATCCAAAACTGTATTCAGTAACCTCATAACTTTGGTATAATTTAGTTCTGCATCTAGCTCATGGCCTGGAACTTCACAACATGCACAAAACTGCAGTCCTTGGTTTTAAGGCAATTATCATGATTGGATTTTAGATGAAATCTGGATGCTTTTTGATTAAACAGGTTAGTGGATGAATCTTCGAAACAGCGTAGATGAAAGGATTTCTTGCCACGATGGCTGTGAGAGATGGAAGGGCTCAGGTGGCTGACTTTGCAAATCCCAGAGGACTTGTACCCAGTGATACTGTCTTTCTACTGTGTAAACCAAGCATGCTGAATTTGAAGTCTGGGAGCAGAAATTGTGAAGGCGGCTATGCCACATCTTTCATTCATGGCTCATTGTGTTGTCAATACTAGTTTATATACAGACCCTGTGAATTACTTAAATATACATGAATATGCATGTTATATATCTATTATACAATACAGAGTACTGCAACAATCAGGACTTCTTAAAAACTGATTTGTCCAAGGTTGTATGGCAAGCAGAATCCGTGTCCTACACTTGCCCTTTTGCTACCCTCTCTTCTGATTCCCCCTTCCAAATTTGCTTTTCTTAATATGGAAAGTGTTTTGCTTAGCTTTACTCTTGTGAGAGAAAAACAGCTGAGTGAAGAAGTGTTGTGCAGGTGGTGAACCTAGTCGCAAATAATGCAAGCCCAGCAAGCCGTCCTCACGTGGCAGAAATGTCATGAAAGGCCAAGTGAATAATGGTGCAAGAGGTGCAGACTTAGTGTTTTCCCATGAGATGCTATAAGAGTTGTTTATTTTCTTTTTCTTTATATATTTGCAAGCCATGTGTCTATAATTCAGATGTGGAATCCATATGGGTTGAAATGTACCTAAGTTCATAACAGCAGCTCACTTCCTCCTTCTGCCTTCATTAATAGCACTTACATGTGCATCACCAGAAAGACTCAAGGTATTTAATGTCATGTTAAAAATAACCTTTGGATTTTCAGATGATTTGGGTCAGCCTTTGTTTCTTATTTGAACTAGCAAAGAACCTCAGATTCCAAAAGGAATAGGGTATGTGTATCCTGCATTCTGGGCAATGATACTTGCCTGAATGAAGTGGCTTTGGAATCTGGTATTACTAGCATCGTACCTTCATTGTAGTGGCATATTTATGAAAAGTGTCAGGGCTCAGTATGCAAATGTTTAGGGGTCATTTGTGTTTGCTCTGTGGGAAGAAAAAGGGTACTCTGCTCTTGCTCAGAGGAACCTTGTTCTTATTACATAGCGTCCAGGGCTAACATGCATTGATGATATAGTACTTTAACTAGATCACACAAAGGATCTTCCATCAATATAGTCCTATGTGTTGGAAGGGAAGTGCATACTTTTTACCACTTTATGGTAGTAGGAATGCTCCATTGCCCAGGCAACTGGTGGGGAAATTAGAAATGTCATGTCCAAAAGGATTCTAGGTTCCTTTACTACTTGGAAACATTATCCCTTGTATCACCACAAGGCACTGGCGGAGGAAGAGGAGTGCGGGGGAGCGCACCGCCCCCGGCAGCATGATCCCAGTGGGGGGCCATTGTGGCTGCCCCCCCCACCCGCACTGGGCGCCACGCCCCCAGGACGCACACCACGTCCTCACAGGCAGCACACCATGCCCCCAGGATGCGCGCCAGCCGCACCCCCGCCTGCTCTCCGCTCCCCTGGTGCCGGAGCATGAAGCTCCGCCACTGCCACAAGGATCATATATCCCTGTTTACTTGGAAGTAAGTCTCAGTATGTTCAGTGGAGCTGAACTCCTTTGTAAGTGTTTTAAGAATGGCAGCCTTACTTGGCTCCAAAAATTGCCTGTTTCAATCATGTAAATGGAGGCAGCTGGAGCTACCCTCTCAAAAGGATTAGATAAGGAAAGTATGGGAGGTAATGAACAAACATTAATTTAGCATGTCAGCTGAGAGAGGCCAAAGATCCATCTAGACCGGAATCATTCATTTCAACTTGGTATTTATTCCAGGGCAACAATGACACACAAGAAAGGGTGGCAGGAGGACTCTCAAATAATACCAATGTCTTCACCTTTTGGTGACAGTTGGTAATATTTACACCTTGCGGTCTTTTGCTACTCATATTTTCTTGGTTATGTTGCTTGATTTTCATTCATCTTGATATAATATATGACTTGTTGTGTATCTTTGTGCCTCATCCTTGCCTCTAATGTTTTGTTGTCAGCAATTGATTGTTGGTTTTTTATCATTGATTTTAAACTTCTTCATCATTGTGCTAATGCTATATTACTTAGATGAAAAAGCATTGCCTCAATAAAAATAGTGGTTGCTTGCAAGAAGCAACACCAGCTCTGCCTCCAAAGTGTCCTAGCCAGGGGTGGCGCATCCCATTTTGTCACCTGAGGCACATTGGGAAAGTGCCGCTGCTGCGCCATCCCCACAGAAGCATCCCTTACCTAGTGCCTGCAAAGTGGCGCCAGTGGGTTCTGGCAAGATCTTGTGAGAAGCCAGAAAATGGCACCACTTCTCTCCCAGTGGTGGAAGTGGCGGGGCGACCAGATGGGTACCACCTCATGGGTTTTCACCACCTGAGGCAGCTGCCTCAGCCCTTCTCATGGGTGGGCTGTCCTGGCCCTTCCTGCGAAATGAAGAACTGAAACTCCCAGCTCTGTACTTCTACCAAAAGCTTTAATACTCAAATCAGATCAGTACATAAGGCAGACTACAGGTTACAAGGTTCAGTAGGGACATAAAAGGATAAATGGCTAAGAGCAAGCTAAGATGTTGGTCCAACAAGCAACACACACCCTGCACCTTCCTTTTGAAGAGTGGGGCAGGCACAGCTATTAGTGTGGCAAGTGGCCACACTCCCAAGACAGGGCAAGCAATCAGGCTATCCTTTGTGAGGGGGTTGGCTCTGCAAGATATGTTTGCACCTGTGCTGGTGTCCCCATGTCTGTGGAGACAGCGGGGCGGATCTACATGTAGATGACATTATTTTTTGTATGCTGGATAGAAAAAAATCAGCTTAGGAGCTAGAGAAGATACTGAAGAGGCAGCTGGCTTTTTATTATTGAAGTTTAAGATGAGAGAAGTTGGCAAAGAGAACTGAATCAGAGAAATTAACTGGCATCAAAAACAGGAATTAGATAAAGGTCCCAGAAAAACTTGTATAAAGAAAACTGTGTACCTCTTCAGGATCAAATATGACAGAAACTTAAAAACCATAAAGATCTCAAACTGCATTTGATATGAAGATTAAGTAGTTAAAATGGCTGCAGGTAATGGGAAGCTTGAGTTCTGTTCTGGGAGGCTGAATCCTGCTCACCAGTTACAAGTAAACTCATCCATGTCTTACAGAATTGCACTCGCCTCCTCCGTTCCGTTTGTTGAACTGTAGCACCCATTCTGAAGCCTACAATGGGAGCATCTGCGGAGCTTGTCTTGTTTTCATTAGCCGTCGTCTCTTTTACAGGTAAGAGCTTCCTCCATCTTGGCTCAAAGGTCAGGACCAGCTTTAGGCTGAGCCTGGAGACTAACTGGACTAAAGCCAGTGAAGGAACAATCCTGTTCATACTCTCAACTAAAATTCAGAACATGAAATTATCTGCTAACATGAATTCTATCGTTGACCATATATATTTTGTAAATGTAATTTGGCTTATGTATATTTGCAGTGTGGAGTTTATTTGACTGCTGCATTTATTGTGCAAGTGATAATGACAGCTAGATGCACTGCTTAGGGCAGAGGTGGGGAGCCGAGAGTCCTTCAGATACCGCAGGGTCCAGCTCCCATCATCCCTGATCATCGATAGGATAGTGAGAGTTGGAGCCCAACAATATTTGACAGCCACTGGGTTCCCACCCCTGAATTAGGGGAACCAAGCCAGTGAACCAAGGCATGTTGCATTTTACAATATGTTCAATGTATGTGATAGGGGATGCACAGGCCCCAGAATTTGCCTGTGTATTTTTAAAAATTCTTACCTGTTTCTATCCAGTC
Organism: Podarcis filfolensis; assembly: GCF_964270895.1. Lineage (NCBI taxonomy): Eukaryota > Metazoa > Chordata > Lepidosauria > Squamata > Lacertidae > Podarcis > Podarcis filfolensis. Next base: position 58,931,864 of record NC_139609.1, read on the forward strand.
TTTGCTTAAAACTGTGCTCCAGGTTCCAATCCACAAGGGAAAATTGTTGTTGTTGTTGTTGTTGTTGTTGTTGTCGTTGTCGTTGTCGTCATTATTCCCCACCCATCTGCCTGGGTTGCCCCACTCTGGGCAGCTTCCAAAAAAATATAAAGACACAGTAAAATGTCAAGCATTTAAAACGTCCCTTTGTAGACATGCTACAAAGCATATCTGCTTCTCCTGCAAGGGCAAACTTTACTGTTTGGTGATGAGAGTCTCTCTCTCTCTCTCTCTCTCTCTCTCACACACACACACACACACACACACACACACGGGGGGGGGGAGACAGCTATGACCCTGTTGCCCAAGGAACAATGTTGAGGGCAAGGCTTTTGCCATTATCCTCCCCAGTTGGCGGGGGGATACAACCTTGTCTCCCTGCGAGATAGAAATATATTTGCATTGTCTTGCACAGGAGAAGGGCAGGAGGGACGGGACAGGAAAGGGAAAGTTTTATGCCCCAAGCAAGAATCTTGTTATCCCAAGAATCAATGCCGGGGGTGGGCATCTGCCCCCATGATGGCTCTTTGAGCTATATCCATTGACTTGCATAGGGAGGGCATAGATCCACGTGAAAGACAAATGTAGTTTCATACCCCTCAACTGTCCTGATTAAATTGGGACACCCTGTTTTGGGGGTCTGTACATCACCCTAAAACCTCATGCGAGTCCCAGTTTTCGGCCTTGACATGTTGGTGGGTATGCAGTTTTTAATTGTTGCTCCAAATCACTGTGATTGGAGTGCCCTGGGAAAACAATTCACTCTGATTAAAAGCTAGCCCTGTCCATCAAGCAAAAGATTCCCCAACCATTACTTCTCCACTTTCTCCCCTCTTGAGCTCTGGGCATTTCCCCAATAAGCTTGGTTTTATTTCTCCAGGCAGGGAACCAGCCATGTATTTTTGGAGAGCCGAGGCCACAGAGCAACTCAGAAACTTAGAAAATCCCTCATGCACCTTGGGAACTGCACTTTTGCCTCAGAAATGTGGGGACCTTCCCCGAATCACACTGATTCACCTCTTAATTTGGGGTACACAGAGAACCAAAACATGCCCCTACTATTTGAACATCATCTCTGGACCATCTTCTTGCTCACTGAGCTGGTTCTATGCCATTATCATTGACCCATTTGCTGCGGCAGTCTCCTTTTACTGGTTCCATTCTCCATCCTTCACCTTAATGCACAAATCTCCATTTTCCGTTCCATCCAAACTATTGCTGTTTCTTAGATGTCTCCGGCTACACTTTAAAAGGTTGATCTCTCAGTGGGAAGGCTTTTCATTTCAGATGGCTGAGAATTAGATAATGACTTGGAGCTAATTCATCATCTTGGGGAGAGGCTGCTTCGATGTCCTTTATAAATATCTAATTACCTTTTAATGTTGCCTGAGTCTCTTGGGAAGGTGGCTGGCCTAGTTCAGGAGGCAATTAGCCTGTGTGGAAACTGGTCTGACCCACATATGTTGGCGACATCAAGGCAACGCTAGGTTTTGCTGTTAACCAGCTGAATTTAGAAGACTTTCTTGTATGTGCTCAAGCAGAGACCATAAGGAATAAGTCATCTACAAAGCCCTACAGGAGCATTTCCTAATGGCTGTTAACATATGACAAAAAAGATCAGTATAACGATGGCTGGATGGGTGGAAATTTCTCACTGTGAGCATGAACAAGGAACCAGGATGAAAGACGGTCGGAAATGGCTTCATCCCAAAATGGTGTTGGCTTAAGATTTATCTTCGAGATTTGAGAAAATATCTAGAGCTTGGTACCCCAAATTAAGACTGCCTTTTCAGAAAGGAAAACCAATATTTTGGCTAGGTTTTCCTTGGGCAGTGAAACAAGGAGCTCCAGTTGCCTCCCCACTCTCAAACTCTCACACAGCCAGAGTTGAGGAAATAGGAGTTGAATTGTTCTATAAATTGATAGTGACTATAAATTGATAGGCTTGCCTGTTCTTCTGTGTTTAGAGCTTTAGAAAGCATTGTTGCAAACCTTAGACAAAATCCTTTACGCCTCTGTTTTGTTGTACAATACTGGCAAACTTCGGCTAGGGAGGACTGAAGCTCTTGTGTAATGCAGTGATAAGATTTTATGGTAAACCAAGTGCAAGATAATTGTTCAAGAGAGTCTAGAAATAGCTCTGAAGAAGAAGCCTCAGAAACATCACAGTGTTACTGGCTGAAGATTTGTCCATCATTGTGAGAGCTTCTCTTTAGATCTGTTCTGGTTTTCTTACAAGCCATGTCTACCTTCTCTTTTCATATGCCAAAATTCAGGAAAGGACAGGTGCATACAGCACAATCCTATGTATGTTTACACAGAGGTAAACTGCACTGCATTCTATGGTGCTTACTCCCAAGTCAGTGTGCTTAGGAGTGCAGTCTTACAACACACTTCTGAACGTGTTTACTCAGAAGTAAGGCCCTTTACTCCCTTGTAAGGGTGCATAAGTCTTAAGCACTGTATTTACTGCTTTGTGTTTGTCTTGGAACTTTAAGCCAGTCTGAGCAGTAGCTGCATTTATTCTGCCTGTTATTTCTGACTTCATAAGCTATACATAGGTTTGAATAATCCAATATTTCAAAAAAATGGATCTGCTTATGAGTACTAAATGCTGTCTGAGCCACAAAGAGCCAACTGGTAGACATCAGTGTGATGGAGCTGCTGCATGAATGATGGCGCCCCTTTCCTTTCAGAGGAAGAGAGCTTCATATAGCTTCCTCAGATCTACAGCTTTGCTTCCCCCAATAGCAGGCTGCTGGTAGGGTTGCCAGTTTTTCACCCAGTCTCTACAGCTCTGCCTTTATAGTGCATTGATAATATACAAGAATGAGCAACTAAAGGTTTGCACACAAACAATGGGTAGTTGTTTTTTGTGTTTTTTTGTGGGTTTTTTTTTTACTGCGCATCAAGCTACTGCTGAATGGCACAGGATTTCACAATCTCTTGTACTGGCTGTCCTATCAATCTTTCTCTCTCTTTGCCACTGGTGGCATGATGTGGTCCTCCAGTAGCTCACGCACGGCTGCTCCAGCCATGCTCCAGTCAACACAGTAGATGTGATAACTGGAAAAGGCAACACACTGACCATGAGAATTTTATATTACGTTGCCTCTGCATTTCCTCCCCTAGGACCTGTTGCGGGTTTTGCAAACACAGGCTGCCCTTCCATCGCACTGGCACCCACCTTCTTTTTGAATCACACGTTGTTGTTTCACCCAGACACCTTGAAATCTCAGGTGGGCAGACTTGGCCGATCTTCTTGCGTGCTCCAAGATCAATACCTGACAGCTTGTACTCCACGGCCCTTGCACAGACATATGACGAGGGCAACAGGGGACATGGCCAGGGAAGGCAGAGTTTGTGCAGAATTAAAATGGGAGATTAGCCAGGTTTTGCTTTTGCAATCTTCTTTTTTAAAAAAACACACACACACTCCCCTGATATTTGGAACCAGGAGCTTGAGGTTTAACAAACAGGGCTTTTGAACGCAAAATATCTTGCAATTATCATGAATTATTTATTGCGTTTTGAGTACCCTCCGTGAATCCTGTCCCTTTCTGCCCTTCCACCCCCCCTCCCTGGCTACCACCCGCCCCACAGATGACTCTGAGCTTTAAGTACATCTGCTTTTAGATACTGGAATGTCATTAGCAGATTACAATCTTCCTTAAGTCAATATTGCACCCTTATTGTTCTGCTGCCCCTCAGTGTCAAGGACAAAGCCACTTCCAGCCGAGACGGGATAAACATACCTCTTTCCACTCTCAAGTAGGAGCAAATGGGCCTTTCCGTCACTATTATTGTTTTATCTTTCTGTTGTTTTCAATTAATGCAGTGTTATTTGTTCTCAGCACAAGTGGTGCATGGATGTTTGGATGTTACCGAAGTACCCCCCCCCCACCACAGAAAAAAGGTAGTGGGGAGCCCATTATTGGCATACTTGCAGATGTATTCTCTACAATCAACAAACCCCTTTTTGTTTGGTCACATCCACACCATACAATTAAAGCACAACCGACATGCACAAAGCACATGGCTTTCCCTCAAGTAATCCTGGGAACTGTAGCTCTATGAGAGGTAAACTATGGTACCTATTTGTTGAAAGACACGTGCTTTAAATGTGCATGAATGTGGAACTGACAACGGTGTGACGTAATGGTTAGAATGCTGGACTGTGACCTGGGAGAGCAGGGTTCGAATCCTCACTCGGTCATGAAGCTCACTGGGTGACCTTGGGCCCAGTCACCATCTCTTAGCCTAACCTACCTCACAGGGTTGTTGTGAGGATGAAAAGGGGAGGAGAGGAACCATGTACATCACCTTGAGATCCTTGGAATATAAAGGTGGTATATAAATGTATAATAATAATAATAATAATAATAATAATAATAATAATACACGGGACTAAACTTGACGTGATGGTGACAGTTCTGTAGGTTTCACCTGTACGTAGAATATAGGAAGACTAGGGTGCGGGTGGATCCAATTTTAACCACAGAAAAGGAGTGTGGGTGAGAATTAGAGAAGTCTCCCTTTCCCACAGCTTGTTTCACCATTTTCCCTCTCCCTAACAGCGCTGGATTACCAAATAGGCAGAGTAGGGACTGGCCCATGGACCCCATGCCTTTTAGGAGCCCCGCAACAACAGATCAAAATAATATTGATTTGATCTTGCAATAATTTGAATTTGGAAGAGAAATCCCCATTGACTCAGAAACCTACATCATAGCGAGCCCCCTCCCCCTCTGATATTTTAACTGCCTAGGGCCCCCCAAAAGGTTTAATTCGGCACTGCTCCCTAAGGGCTGTTCCTGAAGTTACTTCTAGTATTGGCTCTCTGCTGAGGGAAATGCTGCTTCTGGGGAGATAAGCCGAGGGGCAGTTTTCCACTTCCACCTTGTTAAAATTGGGCTCCCCTCCCAGTCTTGTTTTGCCATAGGAGCAGTTCTGCATTCACATGGCATTTACCCTCCTATAATGTCCTCTCCCACCTTTTCCTGTGAGTTTATTTGAAGCATCCCCTTCTAGAATAGATTTCACAAATGACAGAAATAGATGAGTGAGGAGCAGGGCAGCCTGGAGAAAGGAGATTCGTTTTAGATATCATTGCTTCGTTTTTCAACTGCGGGCGTATTTCTCAAGGCGCAGTATGCCAGACCTCGCTGAATCTGTTAGCCACTGTGTCCATATCAGGGAAGCCACACAGCTCAGTAGAGCACCTACTCTGCGTGCCAAAGGTCCCAGGTTCAGTTCCTGGCATCTCCAGGTAGAGAGACACGGCCAGTCAGTGTTGACATTGCTAAGCTAGACAGACCCAGTGATCAAACTCAGTATAAGATCATTTCCTATGCTGGTATCTTATAATATTTCCACTATTTTATTCTGAAGTGGTGAGCCCAGCAGCAACTCTAGAAAGACCAACCCATAAGGATAAACTCCTTTCTTCCCAAAGCCTGGAAGGAACACTTAAGCAAAGCGAGAGATGTGGCCCAACGTGGATCGGTCCCTGCTAGCTACACATAATAAAATAACTGGCTTAGCTTAGCGCTGCATGAGGTGGCTGCGATGTATAATTGGCTAATGTCTAGGCAGCTGCTGAAACTAGGTTAGTGTGTCCCCCCCGCCTTTTCCTGTGCATAAACTGAAACAGCCCAGACATAAAATAAGAGATCTCCAAGTCAAGGGGTTGGTGAGCCTGAACTTTTTTCCTGCTGGTCTTTCCCCTGGTCGGAAGCCACTCTTGCATAAAATATGGTGCTTATGAGAACGGCAAGTTTGAAACAATGCCATCCTGTCCATAGCAACAAAGGAGGGAGAGGACTAACTGGTGGGATGGCGATTAACTCCATTCTAAACCACTTGGGAGCCTCCCGCCAGCCTACTGGCTTCATAGAGCTCTAATCTCATCACATAATGAAACAGACTAGCTAGGGCTGGGAATTGGTTTCAAGTGGCAGAACAGGCGCTTTCAAGATAATGGCAATGAGTCAGGGATGCAGCACAGAGTTTCTGTTTCCCACCCCGGCTACTACAGCTTTGCTGATGATTGAAAGCTGGGCGGTTCTGAAATAGATTTCGTTTTGAGGAGCCACAAAGCTTTGTGACGCAGCAATATGCCTGTCATAACCGTTCACATTGAAACAAAGATGGATGAACAGCTTCTTTTTGTGATATATTTTGATTACTAAAAACTGGTGGGTGGGGAGAATTAACATGAGCGAAGGCAGATATAATATGAAAAGGCAACTCACATCCTATACCTCAGTCATGGGTAATCCTGGCTTCTTTCTGACTTAGCAGCTGAAAATTCAGATGTGCACAGAAGCAAGTCTAATGTTGTGTCAGCAGCTGGAATTTATGAATGTGCCTTGTGCCAAGTCAGAGCATAGCTCTATCTTGTTCATCAGTCCATTTAGCTCAGGTGTATCTCAGCTTTCTAGCAGATGCACTCCAGAGTTTGGGGTAGGAATATCTTCTGGCCCTGCCTGGAGATACCAGGGATTAAACCTGGGACTTGCTGCGTGCAAAACAGATGTTCTATCACTGAGCTATGGTCCATCCTGAGACAAGCTCTTGCATCTTGCCTCAGCAAATAGGCCTGGGTCCCATCTTCGGAAGAAGATCTTGCAACTCTAACTAAGAACCTCAACCAGCCAGCATTTTTGGATTTTTTACATGGTTATTGTAAATAGGATCACTATAAATGGTTGATTTAATCTATGTCAGTTCAATATTCAGGAACGTTCAGTATTTAATTTTATTTCAGAATTTTTATGCCACCTTTCAAAACAAAAGCCCTCTTAAGGTAATACGCAACCAGCATCATCAGCATCATGACAACCACATGACGTATAAAAAACACGTGAAATGTTGCATTAAAGAGCAGTATATAATACCTCCAGGTCAACTCAGCAATACAGATAAAACAAACTGAAGTTTAGCATTATCTGACATCGAGAACAGCAACCATTTAAAATTTAAAATTTAAAATTCGGCATTGTAATTCGGAATTTATGTGATGTGATTTGATTTGATTGGTCGGTTAATAAAAAATATTTTTTTTAAAAAAGAGAACAACAACCATTTTAAACCTTCCCCAGTGTCTTTCACAAAAAGCAGATCAAAATAAAAACTCATTGGAGGCCTCTTTGGAAAGAGCTTGTGTGCATCCTTTGAGATTGAGTTCTGTCGACATGAGGCCACCACTGCAAAGGGCCTGTGCTTGCTGTGATCATCCTGAAGAATAGGAAATACAAAGCAGGTGCTGAAATACAGTTTTGCAAGGCTTTGAGCATCACAACACCTCTTTCTGTTTGGTGGAATGCTGAAGCTGGAGAGTTCGCAGCAGCTGTCATTTTGATTAAGTGTTTCCTACTGCTTCTTCTTTTTTTTTTTTATAATATTTTTATTTTTTCCATATAAACACAACACAACAAACATAAACATACAAAGACAAAAACAGAACAAAAAAACTACTGCTTCTGTTCTGTACTCAGTCTGAGCATTTCAGATTTCTTTCACCTTCTCGTGCAGTGTTGCGGCCAGCAGAGAGTACTCTAAGAAACTATGGGCCAATCTTTGAAGAACAACCACGCAACATCATCTTTCCAGAAGGATCAACAGAGGAGCAAATACTGTTGGTTTGTCAAGCACGAGCCAGCCCTCCTGCGACCTATAGGTGAGGTTACGTGATCATAGCAACATTTTTGTTGGAAAGCCTATGGCTGCGATATACACAAGTGTATGGCAATGGTTTGTTGTTGTTTTGCATTCACACATACCCTGCTGTCCTGCCCATTCATCTCAGGGACCAAAGGCAAGCATTTTATGTCCCATTGAATTAAATGGAAAAGAGCGCATTCTAACTCTCTCCAGTTGACGTCCATGGGATTCTAAACTCCTATACAGTGGTGCCCTGCAAGACGAATGCCTCGCAAAACGAAAAACGCGCAAGATGAAAGGGTTTTTCGGTTTTTGCGTTGCTTCGCTAGACGATTTTCCCTATGGGCTTGCTTCGCAAGATGAAAACGCCTTGCGAGTTTGTTCACTTTTTTCTTAAAGCCGCTTGAAGAGGTGCAGTTGCGACGGACCGTGCTTCGCAAGACGAGAAACATCGCAAGACGAAAAGACTCGCAGAACGAATTAATTTCGTCTTGTGAGGCACCACTGTATTCAAGAGTAAGTCCTGCAGAGTTCAATGGGGCTGATTCTCTGGAAAGTAAATATAGGATTGCAGACTAAATATGTTGGTTTGAACTCTGTTTCATTATTTCCCTGCTCAGCTTCCTCCCCACATTTGAGTTCAGAAAACCTGAGGGTCTTTTCACTCAGTGGAATAATTGCTTAATTCAACAAACATAAATGGCCTATTGCACGGCTATTCTGGCCTGGGTAGGTTGCTCTAACTCAGGCTTTCTCAAACTCGGCCTTCCAGATGCTTTGAGACTACAGTTCCCATCATCCCTGCCCACTGGTCCTGCTAGGTAGGGATCATGGGAGTTGTAGGCCAAAAACATCTGGAGGGCCGAGGTTGAGGAAGCCTGCTCTAACTCATCAGTGGGGACCTCTGGTCCAAAAGCTTAAAGTAGCCCACCACATCCCTCAATCTGGCCAACCAGGCCTTTCCCAATAAGCCCTGCCCACCTGCTAATCACTCCATGTCATTTTCTGACTTACCATTACTCGCCTTGCTTTGACCAATGGCTCAGCACATCTACTAAGTTCTCGTGATTAAAATCTAATTGTTAGATTGGAGATATGCTCTGTAGCATTAGGCAAAGGAATCTCTGATCTTAGTACTAAGCAACACAGGGCCGAGATTGCAGATAAGTCGTCTTCTGTTAGTGCATCTGTGGTGCAATGGGTCACTGCATCTGGCTGTTAATTGGAAGGTTGGTGGTTCGAGGCCACCTGGGGACAGCTGTGGGGAGGATTCCTGCATTACAGGGAGTTGGACTAGGTGGCCAACTGAGCCCTCAGGCTGAAATAGGTTCCCTACCTTCTCTGTAGTTATTTTCCCTCTCTGGTCTGTCTCTTCTCTCCATGAATCCACTCCAACTCTTCCCTTTCTAAGTCCTTTTTCCTTTAGCCTGCTATTTTTCTTCCCCGCCCCAATTGTAGTTGGGGTTTGGAATCATGACTCAGAGTGCAATGAAGGGGAAAGGAATCTTTAACCCAGGCATAGGCAAACTCAGCCCTCCATATGTTTTGGGACTACAGTTCCCATCATCCCTGACCACTGGTTCTGTTAGCTAGGGATAATGGGAGTTGTAGTCCCAAAACATCTGGAGGGCCAAATTTGCCTATGCCTGCTTTAACCCTTCCCCAATACACAATGGTCTCAATGTCCCTTCCAAAGTGTCCCTTCCAAACATTTGGGGCTGGGGAAAGTGGAGCTCCTTACAGAAGTCTGGGAATAGCATTGTTATTCCACTCTGGAAGCAGAATAGCAATGGTTGGGCGCTGCTGAAGGGTCCCTGTCTGGAAGCATCCATGAACAGGATAGGGCAAATTGAGAGAGCATTTTTCAGAAGGCTAGATCTGGATAGCAGGAAGGCCTGCAGAGCAAAGTTAAATAATTTATAGCAGTATCAAACAAACCCAGTCAGAGATGTTGAGGCCAACCCTGGTGAGTGATGTGCTTCCTGGTGAGATAAAACACAGCCTAAAGGCTCTTAGAATAATCATTGAGATTTGGATTTTCTTTAGCATTCGACAAAGTGCAGCCATTTCTCCCCCTGATTACTGGGCTGGCATTGTAGCTACTGAGACAGCATCCACCATTCAGCCACTGTCCTACAATAGGTCCTATTGAGGGTTTTTGTGTACACCATAAATGCCAGTGTGTGTTGTTATTCAGGACAATGTTAATGTGCAGCTGTGATGACTCTGTTCTTTCCCCACTCCAACCAAATACCATTGTCTTGGCAGGTGGAAGATGAATGGCACAGAGATCAAAATAGAGCCAGATTCCCGTTATAGGTTGAACGGGGGCAACCTGGTGATCAGCAACCCAGTGAAAGCCAAAGACACTGGGTCCTACCAGTGTGTGGCATCCAACTCGGTGGGCACAGTAGTCAGCAGAGAAGCTTCCATTCGCTTTGGCTGTAAGTGGATTTTCTGAAGACAATTTGGTGCACAAGAGGAATAAAACAGAAGGGAGCCAAGCAATGTGCCACCCATGGTTCCCCAGCAGCATCACAGCCAGGGGGGCAGTGAAGCTCCAAGAAATTGGATATGCTGGCATGTGCCCTCAGAAATCATACAAGTTGAGCAGGCTGAGCAGAGGGATGATAGAGGAGGCTGGGGACTTAAGGGAGCTGGTCGGGGAACCCAAATGGTCTGCATGATCCCTTCTATTTGTCCAAAGGGATCTGCGTTTAGATGAGGACAGTGGATGACAAACAAAGGGGGGGAACATGAATGAGGACCCCAGTCCCTTTCATCGTCCTGTGGGAATTGAGGCACTTGGATAATGGTTCTGAACCGTTGCCCCTCTAAGGAGAGTGAGGTGGCCCATGTATATCACAGCTATTTCAGGAGGGCCAAATGCTGGACACCAGCATGGATTAAAACTGGCTAACATTTTACTGAGCAAGTGAAGGATGGTGTTGTGAGAGCTCCAAGCATAACCAGGTTAAAGTTCTTGAAGTATGTTTTAAAGGGAACTTTTACCAACTATCTGACTTTCAGAAGACATCTGAAGGCAACCCTGTTTAGGGAAGTTTTTAATGTTTGATGTTTTATCTTGTTTTTAATATTCTGTTGGGAGCATAAATGAGTGGAGCATAAATATATTATTATTATTGTTGTTGTTGTTGTTGTTGTTGTTGTTGTTGTTGTTATTATTATTATTATTATTATTATTATTATTACCACAAGGGTTATGTGACTTCAGCCAAGATGCTAAAGATATGAGCTATTTTGATGAGTATGTGGATGTGAGAAGTTCCATCACTGCTGCATGCATAATGCTAAATAGAGAGTGTGTTTAGGAAATGGGGTTGTTCTGGGGCAGCTTGGCTGTGAACTAGCGCCAGCTGCCGGGAGCTTATTTCTGATTCTGGCTTCCTGCTACTTTCCAGACAAAACTGGGTTGTGTTTTTAACCTTTCAGCCCTAGTTCCATGTTACCTCAGGGATTGTCTCCTCCTATTTGCGCAGGTCATCAGATGATATTCTGTTTGAATTTTATGTATGCCTCAGACTTCTGACATGAGGGGTAGGATCTTTGTGGTGGTGCCACTCACTCTGTAAAATTGATTACCCAGGGTGGTTTAGCAGACAGATTTACCAAGGGCTTTTTGAAAGATAGCAAAAGCATTTCCTTTCATACAACAGGGGGTTGAGTCCTTCTAATTTGTTTATCTTGGTGCTGCTGCTCTGATGTTTTATTGTTTGTCCATTGAGGTGTTCACATGTTTTAATCTTGGGTTTTTGCTTTAGTGTGTGTATTTTTTTAAATTTGTAAGCCATTTTTAGGAGCCGCTGATGACCAAAATGGCTGAATATACATTTGAAAAAGATAGATAGATAGATAGAAATTGCAGTGGGGATAGTATTGATTTAGCTAGTTCATACCCAGCACATTTTCTGAGTGCTGTTGCTGATGCCATCTGCCGTTACTCTCTCAATTTAATTTCCCTTTGATATGATGGAAGCATGATTGCCTGTAACTAGCATCATTTCTCTCTGAGCAGAGAAAGATCTAATTTGTAAGATTGTTAGGCTTCCATAGCTCATGTTTCATCACCTCCACTCATTTCTTGTGTTTAGTTTTGCAGGAATTCTCTACAGAAGAGCGAGACCCCGTGAGGGTTACAGAGGGCTGGGGGGTGATGTTTACTTGCAGCCCACCTCCCCATTACCCAGGTGAGACAATGACAGCACACTAGAAATGAGGTTCTCACCCATATTCAGGGTGCAATCCATCAAATGACAGGGGTAGCTAATGGTATAAACCCATACACAATTGTGTTTAGCAATTTGGACAAAGCCATTCCTTTCATGAGAACATAATCAGAGCTCTGCTGGATAAAGCCTAAGGCCCATCTAGTTCAATAGCCTGTTCTCAAAGCGGTCAAACAGATGCCCATGGAAAGCCCATAAGCAGGACATAAGCTGTCTCTACTTTAAGTTCCAAACATCTGGTATTCAGAGGCATATTGTCTCAAACGTTGGAGCAGAACATCACTATTTGGGCTAGAAGCCATTGATAAACTTATCACCCATGAATTTGTCTAATGCTCTTTTAAAGTGTGTACCTTGTTTGGTAGTTAATTCATATGAACCTAAGAATATCCTTCTGGATCAGGCCAGCTGTTCCACCTAGTCCAGCATCGTGCTCTCACAGTGGCCAACTAGATGGCTGTGTGAAACCCAGTGGCGTAGCGTGGGGGATGCAGGGGGGGCCGGCCGCACCGGGCGCAACATCGGGGGGGGGCGCGCTTGCACTCGCAGCTCTCTGCCCCCTGCTAAAATCCACGGGTTAGGGGGCGCAAATTACTTTCCTTGCCCCGGGTGCTGACAACCCACGCTACGCTACTGGTGAAACCAGCAAGCAAGGCACTCTCCCATCTCGTGGCTTCCAGCAACTGGTACTCAGAATCATTACTGCCTTTGATCATGGAGGTAGAACATACCTGTTACATCTAGGAACCCTTGATAGCCCTACGTTCCATAGTCAACTGTGAAGTACTTTCTTTTGACTGTCCTGAATCTTCCAACTTTCTGTTTTATTAGATGGCCCTGAGTTTCTAATATTATGAGAAAGGGAGAAAATAATCCACTTTCTCCACACCTTATGTAATCATGTCCTCCTTTTGCTGTTAAAATCACTGTTTTTTTAAATTTTGTGGCAACAATTATCCTTGCAAAATACTGGAAACATGCTGCCGTTGTTTTCTACATGAGAATGCTTAAGCCAGACTTCAGCACAGCAGAAATTGATAAACTACCAAGGCTCTATCCCAAAGGAGAAATGTATTGTATCTAAATGTCTCTCTGTTTGATTAATGGTTAACATTTATAATATACTGGAATCTATATTGTAATTACATTGTCTTTGAGAAGTCTTTTTTGTAATCTTATATCAGATTGAAATAAATTAAACAAAAGGGGGGAGGGGAAGAAAAGAAAGAAAGCTCCAACTTTTCCATTTTGTTCATATAGGTATGAACAGTTTTCCCTTTGCCCTGCCACTGTCCCTTGGAAAACCTCTTTCGTGCTAAATTGGAACAAATGGCAGTCCATGGAAAACCCAATAATCTGCTAAACTGCAGGTTATCACCAAGGGAAAGCAGCAGGCAAAGAGAGGCGTAGATAAGCCCTAAGTTGTGCCCGGTCTTTATGGATGAAGCAATAACCTGTTTATCAAGTGTAAACAGTAGTTGCCATGGGATGGTATTAAATGCTAGTCCTACTCAGAGTAGACTCATGGAAAGTAATTTATCTGTTTAACTTAGGTTCATTCATTCATTTCAGTGGGTCTACTCACAGTAGGTCTTGGTTTATTACATCCCATGCTTTCTTGTATGTACAGGTAACTGAAATGTTCTCTGAGAAGCATGAATTGCTCTGTTCATCTCAGACTAAATTCTGCAGCTGTGAATTCTGGAATTCTCCCAGGAAACAATGAAGATCAGTGCTGTCGATTTCATGCCAGAAGCTGATATTGTAGAAATTGAATCATTAATGCTCTTTGTATAGGCAAATCTGTAGTTGAATATTTCAGGGATGTGATTTCAGTTCATCTCTACCTTCCACCCTACACATTTTGGTTAGCAGGGGACGACATGATTATTACTGGGTGGGTGGGGGGTTGCAGTGCGTGTAAGGAAGGGAAAGAGCATGTGAATGAGAAGAGATCTCTTGTGGGGATGGGGGTGGAAGAAAGGGAATTCTGGTATGGAAAACTTTGAGAAACCTCTGGCTGAGACCCACAGGACTGTTGAACTTTAGCCCACAATCTGTGGTATGAGGAGTCGGAAGTAGTAAAGGAAGAAACCAATAGCCGGTCCAAAGTTCTTGTCAAGAAATTGGAGGGCATCAGGTTCAGTTCTCTAAAAATGAACATTGTGGGAGCATTGTACATCCCGTCTAGAATAACAACAAATACTCTCACTTTTGTTTCTTTGTTCAGAGTGAATGAATAGCTACTGGACTTAGTTTGTGTCTCAGTCTGGGAAATAGCGTACCAAGGTCAGCCTCCGAGCATCACTCTGATACAGAGGAGTCAGTGTTTCACCCTCTCCCTCTCCCTCTCTCTTCCTTTGCACACAGGACTTGCATACCGCTGGTTTGTGAACGAATTCCCCAACTTCATCCCAGCAGACGGAAGGCGTTTCATCTCCCAAAAAACGGGAAACCTTTACATTGCTAAGACAGAGGCCTCTGACCTCGGCAACTACTCCTGCTTTGTCACTGGCCAGATTGATTCCATTCAGAAGAGTGTCTTTAGCAAAGTTTCTCAGCTCAATCTTCTCAGAGAAGGTCAGTGCACTGGCGATCCACAATGTTGGAAGCCCAGTTGAACAGATCCCTCTGAGAGATGCCCAAGGAGGGCCAACTCTAGATGGAGGCATTTCTGAAGTAGACCTGCAGAGCCTGTGACCCACCAAGCCAAACATACCTGCCAGCCATGTATGGGGTCCTATGAGCAGTTCCTTGCCTACTTGGGACTGCAAGATGCCAGAGGGTCCCCTGTTGTACTATTCATGGGGAGTGGGGAGCCTTCCATGCAGCTGGGTGATATTCAGTGCTTATTTCCTGGCCGTCTGAATCCTCCTCCTTGGAGCCAACCAGTGGCTTTGGTGATCTGATTTTTTTTGTGGGTGGAGAGGTAGGTTGTTCTTACCATCCCCATATAGCAGATTAGGTTGGGACAGGTTAAGAGAGAGTGACTGGCCTAAGGCCACCTCAGGGGGATCTGCTGTAGCTCAATGGTGTGGTACATGCTTTGCATGTAGCAGGTTCCAGTTTGATCCCTGGTCTCTCCAGGTTGGGCTGGGAAAGACTCCTGTCTAAAACCCTGGAGAGCCAGGGGCTGTCAGTCTATCCCAGCCTTTCCCACCCTGGTGTCCTCCAGATGTTGTTGGGCTCCTACTCTCATCTGCCTCATTCATCCAGCCAAAGGTCAATTGTGATGGGAGCTGCTGACAGAAACATCTGGAAGGCGCCAGGCTGAGGGATGCTGGTGTAGATGACACTGAGCTAGATGGAACAGAGGTGGATCAGGATTTCCTTACTCATCGCTCTCCTCTTCCATCACAAGCTACGTCAGAGCAGTGTGGGTGATGGCTGTGTGGCAGCCACGGCTGTGCCACACCAGTAATGTAAAAACTGGCTCTGCAAATACACAAAGAAGTAAATGCTGAACTTAACTTATTGGGTTTTGAACGTGCACTTTCTCAAAGATGAATCATTTTGGAGGCCTGCGCTTTGCAACATCCTGCATGGGTAGCTTTAAAGCTTTCAACCTCTTGTCCCCCTTCCCACAGATTCCAGGCCGTTTGCTCCCAGCATTAAAGCCAAGTTTCCTTCTGACACTTATGCTCTGGCCGGGCAGCTGGTGGCTTTGGAGTGTTTTGCCTTTGGGAAGTGAGTACTTGTGTCAACTGCATTTAGCCTCTTGCTGGTGACAGCAGAAAAGTTGCAGGCCAACGTAGTTAGGAGTTGAATATTGTAGACTCTGTTCTGAGGAACAAGAATACAGAAGAGCAAGGAGGAAGAGAGCTGCTGTTTTAAATATCAAAGAAACTGTCCTGAAGAAAGTTTGAGGATCATAGCCTGCATTATCTGGAACATAACCAAGCATACATTTGATGAAGCCCTATTCCCCATCTATTTTACTCCTTTGCCCTGTTTGTGAGTGAGGTTTTTAATAATCTGAAATATTTAATAATCCTTTAGATGACTTTTGGGTGTTGGACAGTAAATGTTGACTAGTTTGAGCTAGGACCCACCCAGAAGTGACTGGTGTGGTGATGTGGAGTCAGCCTCTCAGTATTGGTGATGCTGCCACTTACCTGGATGGTACAGGGCAGCAGTGAAGTCAGGGCTGCCTGGGTGCACAGATGGAGCCAACCAGGTGCTGCCAGTGCACCTGGGTGGCCCTGCCCATCCAGGTAAGCAGTCAAGAGGAAGGCGCCATAGCACTGCCCACCCCACCAAAATAGCGCATGGGCTGCTCCTGAACTCGCCAGAATCTGTTTTTAATGTTATGCATTTGCCTTCAAATGGATGGTGTAATAAATAAGAGTGCCTCTGAGCATGTGCAAAGACCACACCAAACTGAGAATCACAGGTGGGTAGGCGGTAGTGATCCCCCCCCCCCCCGCCATCAAGAGGATATGATGTGTAAGAAGACTTGAATGCCAGCAGAACTCTTGTTTCTGTAAATTAAGGTGTGGGTTGTGAGACAATGATAGTTTACTAACAGGTCAAAGAGAAAAGCTTGGCTAGTTTAAAAAATGGAAGACATAATGCTCACAACAAGGAAAGGGAAATAATTGAATTGCACTGGATTCCAGTGTTTGTTGCTGTTGCATTGATGCTGAAGCTTGAAGTGCCCTTTTACAGAGGTTTATTTATAATCTAGCCCTGTCCCTCGAATAAAATGGCGGAAGTTGGATGGTAGCCAGTCCTCTGAGTGGATCACAACGGAGCCCCTTCTACAGTTTAAGGAGATTGGCTTTGAAGATGAAGGCACTTATGAGTGTGAAGCTGAAAATGCCCAAGGAAAAGACACCTATCGGGGCCGCATCATCATCCAAGGTAAAGCACTCCTGGAGGTTCCTTCACAAGTACCTTATCCTTTTATTATATTTCTATCCCAGCCATCGTTAGAATGCTTGGGGCAGCATAGTTGGAGCTCACAGCAATCCCCTGACAGGCAGCCATCAGCTCTACATCTTTCCTAGTACATTGATCCAAATGAAAAGAAAGTTGGAGGTCCCTCTTGAACCTTTCTCTTTGCTTTCCGTATTTCCCAAATAGTGCACAGGGAGGGTGGAAACCTAAAGCATAATGATGAAATAAGGGATCCCTAAGGATGGAATAATCTGCAGAATCTAGGGCTAAGATGGGTTGTTCAAATCTATGAACCTCCAAGTTACACGTTTTCCCCATTTTAAAAAAATAAATCAATGTTATGGAAATGAAATGTGGTAGGTTAGGGGTTGCACATTGTAATAAATTCCCACCACAACTTGAGCATCATGAATCTCACACTGCTTCCTGTCTGAAGTGAATACGTCCTGTTCTCTTCTTGTTCTTTTTATAGCTCAGCCAGAATGGCTGAAGGTCATCTCAGACAAAGAGGCTGACATCGGAGCAGACCTTCGCTGGAGTTGTGCTGCAGCTGGCAAGCCAAGGCCTACCGTCAAATGGCTACGGAACGGGCAGCCCTTAACCTCTCAGGTATCCCATCTGTCAGTGGCATTGTGGTTACCTTTTGTAGGTGGGGTACAAAATAGAAATGCCACATAAAAACGCAATAATAAATGTGAAACCTGTTTAAACGATGGGAGCAACGGAAACCACAGTTGAAAGTACAAAGCAGGCTATCTGCCACTAACTAACTAATAGAAAACTTAGGAGCTGCCATACTAAGGTCAAGAGAAAGGATTGAGCATTCTTAGGGCCATGATTCAGAGGTAGAGCATCTGCCCTGCATTCAAAAGTTTCCATGGTCAATCCCCAGCATCTCCAGGCTGGGAAAGTCTCCTGTCCTAGAGAGCAACTACTAGTCAATGTAGACAGTGCTGAGCTGGGTAGACCAGTGGACACTCCCTACCGTCCTGTGTTTGGCCACCTGTTGTCAATTCTGTAAACTCAAGCCAGTAGCTACCTGGAAACAACCTCAAATGCTCATTTCTCCTGGTTATGTTCTTAGGCCCAAACTAGATGTGACATTATGAATGCAGTTAGCAGTTGTATGATTTTTAAAAAGTAATAATTAAGAAGTAGTAAGTAGCTCTGGGGAAGACTGATTTGGATCAGAACTGTGTAGGAGGAGAGGAGGATTTTATTTTGGTTCTTGCACCAAAGGGATGTTTTTCCTAGCTGCACGTAGCAGCTGTACAGGGTAGCCTGGATTTGGACCGCAGCCAAGGCAAAGGGTTAAATGCCCCTTTGAGGTCCCAGTCCAAATCCCGTCCCCCAGCATATGTTTTTTCAGCATATGTTTTTCTATATGTTTTTCTTTAAAATAATCACACAATTGTTAATTGAATGAATAATGTCACAATTTGGTTTCGCTCACATTCCGTACGATCTTCCCATTAATCACAGTCGGTATTAACTTAGCAAGAATTAGTGGTACTCAAGATGTGAATGAGCTATAACTGGGTAATAAGCAAACATGTTAATTTGGATTGTTAGGGGATATTTTAACTGAAAGGCTTTTGATGCAAAGGCAGAAAGCTTAAAGAATAAGGATTAAGCCAAAGTTGTACTAAAGCCGAGAGACTTACATGAAAGGGTAGTGGACTTTGGAGTTCACATATTAGCTAACATTGTGTGACTTTTCCAAGAGCAGATCAGAAAACAAAGGAAGGGCTTTAAATACAGAAATCCTTGTTACCCTTCAGAGAAATACATGATAAAAATACAGAGCAAGCTATGTACCGTAAGCCTATTTAGTGGCAGTGAAAGCAGCAAAGAAGGCATACTTTGCTGCCTCCATGGGAACCTCATTTGACATCCAGCAGAGCTTTTCCAGGTAGTATGGGGCCTTTTATGGTTTGGTTCAAAGGAGGTGGTAGAACTGACAGTAGCTCACTGTGATTTTTTTTGCAAAGCATTTTGAGAATAAAAATGCTTGATCTTGCCAAGACTTTGACTCTACTGTTACAGCAGATTAATCTCTAAAGGTGTCCAGAGCACTGTCTAGCCCTGTTATGTTGGATAAGTTTCAGTTAGTAAGGCTGGATGTGGACAAGTACTTCGATTGGTCTGGGTGACCACTTACTCTCTGGACCCTTGCCCCCCTTTGGCAGGTAAAAACTAGCAAGGAGGAGGATAGCTGGCAGGACCAGTGAGGTGATTAATGCCTCCATGCGAGAGGGAATGGTAAAAAGGCAAGGGTAAAAAGCTGTGGTAAAACCTCTCTTCAAGAAATCCTCCGTGAATTCAGAAAACCTAAGTAATTGCCATTCAGTTTCCAATCTCCCCTTCTTGGGCAAGGTTCCTGAGCAGGTGGTCATGGACCAGATCCAGGTGCTCTTGGAGGAAACTGATTTTCTATACCCCATATCAACTGGGGTTTAGGTCCAGTTTTGGCTCAGAAACTGATTTGGTTGCCTTGTATGATGGCCTCTGTTGTGTCATAAATCTTTCCTTTTGCTACACCAGTGTGCCACATTTTTTATCTGCAACAAAGAGGATTGCTACATGGCTGCTTTAAAGTTGGAATTGATAGAGCTGCACCTTAATGTACAAATAGCAAAACAAAAAAAACAAACCCGGGGTGACCTTTGTAAGAACAGAAGTACACATGCTCCTGAATGTCTCTTTCTGCTCCTTTTCCACAGCATAATCGTATATTTGTCTCAGAAGTAGGTTCCATTGAATTTAGTGGGGACCTCTTCCCAGATACATGACTTTAGGATTGCAGCCTCACATTGTTGTACACATGGGAGAGACCCCAGTTGCTTCGAAATGCATTAAGAACTTGAGCCTTAACTTTTGCCTCAAAAACTGTTGTGTTTTTTTGTTTGTTTCTTTTGTTTTCCCCCATAGTCGTTTTGTTCTTATTTGCCACTTCTAAATTGTCTGACTGGAACCCCTCAGCTACTGGATATTTTTAATCTGCATTGCAATGCTAGGATCTTTAAATTATAAACTGATGTCTTTCTGGGGAGAAATTTCTGGGCATGAAAGCGTGGGCTACATATAAATATTGGGGTCAGACATTCAATGGAGTGAATCTGCCGAGAACATAGCATATTCATTTGCATTGTTCTGTTTTTCAAGACAATATGTCCAGCTCTGGGTGAGCAAAATATCAAACAATAGCTTTTTAAACTGGACAGATATCCTTAGAGATGACATCTGCTGTGCTTCAGTTGTTGCACTGTTTCTGTATACCAAATTTGGTCTATATCTATAGACAATTTTCCAAGGGCTGTATAGCAATGGAAGGCAGGGCCAGAGGCTAAAGTTGACAGAGAAGTTAATGTCTCTTACCTGTGTTTGGTAGGCTGAATTCCAGCAAAGAAAAAGGCAGAGTTTTCTATACATAAACTCATTACAACAAATACACATATCTCCATTCAAACAAGAGGCATGATCACCTTTCAATGAAACTTTCCATTCAGGACAACCTGCTGAGGAACAGTGAGGGGTCATGGCCTTGGATACAGACCATGGCCTAAAGAGACTCCCCTGGGGCAGAAAGAAAGCCCAAAGGGCCAGATTTGGAGGGCCCATAGGGCAGAGGCTAACCATGCCCCCTAGGCACATGCACAGAGACACGTGAGTGGCAGCAGGCACAGAATAGGGCAAATGTGTTGAACAGCACAACCGTGTCACTACTGAGAGGGGTAATGTGATGTTCTCTACTGAAGCTCACTTCTATGTATATAGCACTTGCATTTCATGCTCTGTGTTGTGATCTAACTACCTAATCTACTTGTTTGCACAGAATCGCATTGAAGTGAATAGTGGGGATTTGAGGATTTTAAAGTTAACAATGGAGGACTCTGGGATGTACCAGTGTGTAGGAGAGAACAAGCATGGCAGCATTTATGCAAGTGCTGAATTGGCTGTGCAAGGTACGTTCTGGATTTCTGTGAATTGTCTGGGCAATACCGATATGCTTTAGAAAGGGGGTTATTTCTCCAGAAGTGAGCCCTGTGTGTTGAATGGGACTTGTTCACTAGTATTAATGCTTGGATTTTAATCTTAAATATTGGCAGATTCCCTGTCTAAAAAGCAGTAAGATAATGGACTGGCCTAATACTTTGCCATATTGCTTCATGGTGAATTTCATTTTTAACATTTTATTTTCTTTAGTCCTGGAGGACTGCTGTTAACAGATTGTATTCTAGCAGTTTTAGTGGCAAGAAAAAGCTAAGAAAACTCAAACGGTTTTAATTTGAAATGTCAACATCTGCTTAGGTTATGAGGCAATACAGTATTTACGGCCAATCTCAGTTGGTTTTTCTCAAAGATCAAGGCACTGTCGCAGCCAAGACTGAAATATGCCTACATGCATAGTGAAACTAGCAGACTTTTTCATCCATATTGGTATGTGAATTCAGTCTGATGTAAGATGAATAGAGGTGAATTAAACTTCTCTAATTAGCCACAACATTTCCCCCTATATTGTTTTTTAGCACTATAGATTTTATTAACTGTGTGTATTTCTGGCTCATTTGCTTTGACAGGACTGAACAGAAACCAGGCAGCTGCCCTTTTAGACATTGAACACACATTTCAATCAGTTTCAAATTCAATGACTTCTGGGGTTTTGAGTTTTGAAGTTCTGACTTTGAAATTACACTTGGAATCAGTAATCTTTCTGTTCAAAAATTAAGATGTAGCTATTTTGAAGTATTAATCAAGCTTAGGTTTTGACATTTTATTCTTCAAAGTGTTCAATTTCAGAATTTTGGGCTTCAGAGATCTGAACTTGCAGCATGCTGATTTTCACAGTGTAAAACACAATCACATTTGCATTTTGTTCAATGAATTGGAGGTTTGCGTAGTTAAATTTGTCTCACTTGGACTAAACACTGAGCCACCTCCCTGTTACAACATTACTTTAGGTGTCCAAGTAACAGACAGGCAACTTTATTTAACAGAAGCTGTGATATATGTTATCGTGTTACTTTTGCACTATTATAGAATCTACAGGAAGCTTGCCTTTATCATTCCCAGGGCTCAGCATTCGTAAAACCTACTTAATCATTCTATTTTCCCCTTTAGCCTTTGCTCCAGATTTTCGGCTAAACCCCGTGAGGCGACTAATACCAGCAGCTCGAGGCGGAGAAATCATTATCCACTGCCAGCCAAGAGCTGCACCAAAGGCCATTATACTCTGGACCAAAGGGACTGAGCTTCTGAGCAATAGCTCCAGGTATGAGGACCCTTAAGCTAGTTCCTAGCTAAGACTAAGTAGCTTTGAGCATGCAGTCCCTTCTCAGTGCAACTATCCTGCTGGCTTCTGGTTAGCTTAAATTTATTGTGTGGAACTGATCCCATGTGTGTTTACTTGGAAGGGTGTCCCGGTGTGTTCAGTGGGGTAAGTCTCCTTAGGATTGATCCTTCAGAAGCAGTATCTTCTTGCGTGGTGGCTCTGCTCTAAGCCCCTTGAATTGTTTTAGGGGGGCAGTGATATCTGTTGTCCAAATGGCAGCTTGACGGAAAAGTATGACTTGTGCAGGAATGTGAGAGGTTTTTATTCAGCACTTCAGTTGTACTAGGCGGCTTAGATTTTGGAGCACCACCTACATTTGCTATGAAAATCTAGCAAGCAAGAAGCAGTGTTGAAACTGCGAAGGAGTGTCCTCCCTGCCACACAAGATGATTAGTGGTTAGAAGAGTGGTAGACAGTTGTCAATCCTTAAACAGCTTGTACAGAGAACAGTATCCCCAAAGGATTTGCACAGTGAAAATGTAGGCTTGAATCACATCACCTTCAGGCAGCTTGAGGCAGAAAAATGGCAACATCCTTTAAATAAGTGTATTTCATATGTGGGAGTATTCAGCTTTGCATGTATATCTTGTCCAATTATTTAAGAGTAAGGACATGTATTTCTTTTTGGTGAAAGTTAATCACAGCTACTGTTTGATATCCTAGCCTGCTGATTTAAAACTTCCAAAAGTAACCAGAGTCGCTTGTTTGCTTGTAAAATAACATAGTTATCCAGTTGTTTGCTGCACCTTTAACTGCAGCCTGCATGTGAGACCCACCTCCACCTTTTGTATCATCTTTCTGCTATCAGGTGACCAGATGTAAGATAACCCCTAACAGGGGGCAGGACTTAGGATCCCGTTTTCCTCCCAGTAACCCTTTCTCCTTTATCTCCTAAAACAAAACTAAACAGAGCTGCCACGCTATCGCTGCAGCCCAGTGGCACCTCAGTCTTTGGAAGGTCAATGTTATACAACGTATTATTTCCAATACCTTTTAGCTGATGCATTTGACAGAATTCATCACTGCCTTCATGCTACATGTCCCGTGACAGGCAAGCGGGTCTGTAGTTGGCTGAATTATTCTCTCACTTTCTCCTGATGGGCTCTTCTTCCACTGCAGCATCACCATCACTCCAGATGGCACCTTGATCATTCGGAATATTAGCAAGTTAGATGAGGGCAAATACACCTGCTTCGCAGAGAATTTCATGGGCAAAGCAAACAGCACAGGAGTTCTCTCAGTTCGAGGTAAGGGCATTTTATTGCCACTGGGACCAAATGTAATAATGCAGAGATTCTCAAGCTTCCTACCCCCAGGGCCTACTCAAGAAGGCTGAAAATTACTGAGGCCCACAGTCACAAAATTCTCTTATTTCTCCCATAACAGGTCTCCTCAGTTATCCCCTTCCTTTTTATTTGCAGTTTGTGTTGTTGTTGTTTATCATTTTATCTTATTTTCTCATTTCCTTCAGCACTCCTCTGGCACTTTCCCCTCAGAAGAGGGAGCCCTTCCCTCTCTCCCACTAGCCTCAGACTTCTCTCTCTCCCACCATGCAAGGAATCATTGAGGCTGACCTTAGTCCAGCTGAAAGGCTGTTGCATAGCTAGGGGTGGGGTAGGCAAGTGAGGAAACACCGGGCAAGCTGTGGCACTGAGGCCATGTGGCGGGTCTCTGCGTGCTGTTTGAGAAACACTGCAATCATGGAAAGGTCAACAATACATTTTGCCATCATTTCTGCCCTGCAAGTACTACAGCAAGAGAAGAGTGTATTGCTAGTTCACTAAAGTAATTAAAGTGGGCTTTCCTTCCTTTCCAGCCACATTAAGCCCACAGTAAAAGATACAACTGGTTCAAGATGACAGTGTTGCAGTCCTTCTCACTGATTTTTTGGGGATGGCAGAACCATAACTGAGGTGCTCTGGGCTTTCCTAGTTTATAGTTATTTTTCTTTCACCAGCAAATCTGCATTCAGAGACAGATGCCATTCGTCCTGTTCTGTGCCTGTGTTATGTTAATGAAAACTGATGCGCACAAACAACTATTGACAACTAACCATCGACTCACCTGCTTGTTCTGCAGATGCCACTAAAATCACCCTTGCACCATCCAGTGCTGACATTAATGTAGGTGAAAATATTACCCTTCAGTGCCGTGCCTCTCATGACCCAACAATGGACCTCACCTTTACTTGGTTCCTGGATGACTTTCTCATTGACTTTGTCAAGTCCGAAGGCCACTACAAGCGAGCTAGTACAGTGAGTACTGCAAATCCCATGATGCCCTATAATTTCCAGAAAGGTGGTCACAATTCAAGGAGAACCAATTACACTTCTACCTTTTCATTGGGATGTCCTCTGATAGATCTCATCATTTGCCCACTGCTAACATGCTGCCTGATTTTCTGTTGCCTTTCTCCTCTTTTAAACTTGCATGCCGCAATTTCTCAGATTGGTTCTGACATTATTCCTATTGATTCTTCTATCATAGAAAGAGAACATTGGAGACCTTTTGATCTTGAACGCTCAGCTGAAACATGCTGGTCGATATACTTGCACAGCTCAGACAGTGGTGGACAGTGCTTCTGAGTCAGCATTGCTGGTTGTAAGAGGTAATTTTTCCTGTCCCGCCACCCCACCATTTTTGCAGTGACAAGTCCAAACAAGTTGTCCCCTGCCTGCACTTGCTCCTGCTCCCACTCCCAGAAAGACAACCAACTTATATTCTCCACAAAACAGTATAAGAGCTGAATATTTATCTTGCCACCCAGCTCACCCACTGGTCAAGCTACAGAGTAAAGTTGGCTCTATCTAGTAAGCCTGATGCCCTCCACATGTTTTAGGCTACAATGCCCATCATTGAAGATAGTCCAAAGTATAGAGGGTTGGCAAAGGCTGATCTCATAGTAAGGGCTGCCCAGTTACATTTCATACAAATATACACATTCACATATAGAATTGCATTCTAAAGCAAAAGAGAGAGATGGAACCTTTTTCTAACAAGGTGGAAAGGTTTACTTCATGCAGATCCTGAATTGTGGTGTGTTCCTACAAATCCTTCAATGGGGGCTGTGTGATGACAGCCTTACATTTCTCTGTATATAGGAAGATACTGAGGATCAGGGAAAGCCTTGGTAAAGAGGTATGTCTTCAATTGGTGGCAAAAACACCACACGATTGGTGCTCACCTAATCTCCATGGGAAGCCCAATCCATATGGCAGGTGCCACAATGGAGAAGTCCCTCCTCTGCACTGCCCCCCTAATAGGTCCTGGTACAATCAGGATGGCTCCATCTGCAGACTTCAATCTGTCAGGAGAAGATGTAGCTCTGAGTTGTTCAGGGCTTTATGTAGGAAAATGGACATCTTAAATCTGGCTCAGTAACTAAACAGCAGCAAGCGCAGCTCCTTTAGCACAGGCATTATGTGCACATGTATCATGAAGCAAGATTCCTCTCTCTTAATGTTCTTCTACGTGGTTCTGGGATGTCATTATGTCTGTTGTTCTTCCCTTTTTGGTAGGTCCTCCAGGGCCACCTGGCGGGTTGGTGGTGAGGGACATCAAGGACACCACTGTGCAGCTGAGCTGGAGCCGAGGCTTTGATAACCACAGCCCCATTGCCAAATATGTCATCCAGGCCCGCACTCCACTCTTCTCCAAGTGGAAGCAAGTGCGCACCAGTAAGTGTCTTGAGGGCAGTGGCCCACACGGAACAGGCTTCAGTAGGAGGCTTCGCTGTTATTCCTTTAGCACTGCTTGCTCTATTTGTTCTATTCTCATGCTTTTGGGTTATAGATCCTGCAAATATTGAAGGTAATGCAGAGACGGCCCAAGTGGCCAACCTCATACCATGGATGGATTATGAATTTCGGGTCCTGGCCAGCAACATCCTTGGAGTGGGAGAACCCAGTGTGCCTTCTACCAAGATCCGCACCAAAGAAGCTGGTGAGTATACCACCCGGTGGTGATGCAGGATAGAGTCTTCTGTCTGGTGGGCCCTGTGGTTATGAAACTCCCTCCCTGTAGAGCTGTAGCTGTTCCCCCACCTGATCAGCATTTTGGTGTCGTCTGAAAATGCCTTCTTACAAAATTGCTTCGCTCACCTGCTGTATTTATCTATCTTAGTGATCTTTTATTCTGAAACAGATTTTAACTCTTTAATTATTGTGCCTGTACTTTTGTTGTATGCTGTCCTGAGCTCCTTAGGGAAGAAAGGTGGGGTAAAAATGTAATAAGGTATTTTCCAAAGCCAGAAGAAGAAGAAGAAGAAGAAGAAGAAGAAGAAGAAGAAGAAGAAGAGGAAGAAGAAGAAGAAGAAGTTGTTGTTGCATGGTGCTATCAGAATTCTTATAATGATGGAATGACTCACAGAAATTATTTTGATCCGGTGGTTGTCACAATCAATTGCTGCTTCAGCTTATGAACTTACAAGATACATGACCTTCACATTTTCATGAGGACTACAACATCTGATTTAAAAACTCCACAAAGTTTTTGTGGTGATTTATTGGGCCTTTTTTAAGTGCATGCATTCTTGGACTTCCTTAGACTTTCCAAAGTGATGTCCTTTAAATATTTTTTTAAAAATTGACACTCATATTTCACAGGTGAAAGTTCAGTGGGACAATCTACCTGAATCTCTGCTTCAATATACCTTCTTTATGATGTAGTTGATTGATTCTAATTATTGAAACGGTGCTTTTCTGCAGTATTGCTTGACTTTTGTTTTCCGATTTAACATGTCATCTTCTGCTTCTCTTTGGGGGGATCATTCCAGCCCCTACTGTTGCACCATCTGGGCTCAATGGAGGAGGAGGAGCACCTGGAGAACTCATCATTAACTGGGCGGTAAGCCAGCCACACAAAAGTGGGCAATTTCATTGCTGACAGGTCTCTGTTTTTCTTTGTGTTTCTTCTAGGAGTAGGCAAAATAATCACTGTGTGTTACGTGCGACAAAGCATGTTTGTTGTTCAGGAGCACAAATACATGGAAATAGTAGGGGTTGACAATGACCGCCGCTTTCTTTGGTTACAGCTTACCAGAGTTTGTCATAGCATTGGGCAGGGATCCCGCCTTCAGGTAGTCCACCTGCTGGCTGATGTTGCCCCCCCAGTCCATGTTCTAGGGCAGATGTGCCACATGTGGCACCTCCACTGCTGGAAGGATCCTACCGCCTCCCAGGCCACTTCTGGTGCCAGCTCACCATTTCCCATCCCATTATGCAGATAAAGTAGTTAATAAAGAAGTTCAATTTGCACGTGTTTGTAAAATAAATCTATCAATCGAGAGTAATATAGGCTTTTCTTTTCTATATAAAAAAAGATCCCTATTTGAGTAGTAGTAGTAGTAGTAGTAGTAGTAGTAGTAGTAGTTAGCTCAGGTGGCTAACATCATAAAACTAAGACAGTATACAAAGAACATAAGAACATAAAAACAGGCAATCAATTAATTAAAATACATCTTAAAATTAGTTCAGAGCAAATTAAAATCTGGACAGATGGCAGTCCATGGGTAAAATTGAGAGTGGTTAATATTCTCCAGGGTCAACTGTTACCACTGGTCTTATAAAGGACCTGCGAGTGGGCTAGGAGGCCTCTTTAATGCTTGTTCTTATACAGAAATAAAAGAATCAGACTGAACCCCGACCAAAGACCTGGCGGAACAGGCCCTTGCAGGCTCTGCAGAAAGATGTCAAATCCCGCAAATCCTTTAAAGAAGGATCCAGGATTATTTCCATGTGAATAGTACTTTTCTTTTCTTTAAATAATTTTTATTAATTTTCCATTTAAACATATATAGTCACATCATTGTTATCCACTTAACATCTTTGGCTCTTTAGAGCCTATTGACTTCCTTCCCTCCCACCTCTTGGCTTTCAAAGGTAACCTTTATATCATAGCATTTTCCAATTCTAATATAACTCATTACAAAACACCTCAAAATTTAAATAAATGTAGAAAGGTAAAAAAATTCTCATTACAAGTCTTCAGATAACCTTACTAAGTACTTGTCATTTCTAGGAAGGATACTTGATTTTAAACTGCACTACCTGAGTCCAGATTTTACCTCCTTTTTGTTCTCTTCCTCATTTGTCCAGCTGGCATGTCACTGTTGCGTACATAAATCTGTATAAAGCATGTCATGTGTATGTGAAATCTGGATCCAGACCAATGTTGTGGAGTCTTTCTGTTTTGTTCCCCCCCTCAACTGGTCCCAACCTGCATTTCAGCCAATGCAACAGGAGTACCAAAATGGAGATGGCTTTGGATATAGGCTCTCTTTTCGCAAAGAAGGCACTCAGGTGTGGAAGACAGCAAGCGTGCCCCATGCGGAATCCCTACATTATGTTTATCGCAATGAGAGCATCGCACCCTATACTCCCTTTGAAGTGAAGATCAAGGCCTTCAACAGGAAGGGGGAGGGGCCAGAGAGCCTGGTCTCCATTGTGCATTCTGCGGAGGAAGGTAGGCTGGGATCGTAAGAGTGAATTGCATACTTCCGAGTATTGCTTCGGCTCAGTTCAATTTCCACCTGATGCTTCTCTCAAGAGCACCAGATCAATAGCATTGCAAGAGTTGTTTCCTGCCTTGCCCTTTGACAGGAGGCCAAGTGTCTGGCTCCTGATCTTTGCGCCTTGCAGATATTTCTAGACTTGGATTAGATTTGCCCATAATTCCAAGGTTTTGCTGTTGTATGTCCACAGAACCAAGAGTGGCTCCCTCTAACGTTACTCTCAAGGCAGTGTCGGCCACAGAAGCAGATTTTTCTTGGGATCCCGTGGAGCAACATGAAATGAACGGAGTCCTTTTGGGCTATGAGGTAAGAAGAAAGGGGAAGGAGTGGATCTGGAGCAAGGCTCAGGTTCAGAGACAACCCCACAAAAAGAAGCATTGGACTGGCATGGTGGCATCTCAGCAACTGTTTGCAGAGCCACCTCAGTTCAGTCCGATAACATAACAGAATCTCCTCTTGCGGATAAGCTGATATGGGCTGCTCAGAGGAAATAGTCTTACTGCTGACTTAAAAATAAAACACTTCAGTGTCAAAGGAGCTCAGCTTGCCATGTGTCCCTGTCTTCAGATCCGGTACTGGAAACATGGTGACAAAGAGGAGGCTGCTGACAGAGTGAGGACTGCGGGACTTGTCAACTCAGCACGTGTGACAGACCTCCAACCCAACACCAAGTATCGTGTGGCTGTCAGGGCTTACAACCGGGCTGGGACTGGGCCAGCCAGTCCTCCCACCAGTTTCATGACTACTAAACCACGTGAGTGAGCATTAGCTGAACCTGCCTTTCTTCTCTGTAAATACTTCAGTCACCTCTGATATGTGTGTCTGTAGCTTACGATGCCTGTTTTTTTCTTTTTATTGCTGTGGGTTTTGTGCCTTATAATGTGTGTTGCATCTGCGATGATTTTATTTATTTCAACTTGCAAGCTGCTTTGGGTTTATCTTCTTGTACAGAAAAGAAGTATATACATTATATAGTGTTGGGGGGAGGGGGTTGTCTGTGTGTTGACTAAGGGTGTGCCCCAACCACAACATTTGCCTTGTATTCATAGCATTTGAAAGCAGCCTGATCTGTTTCAGATCCCTATCCATCTGATTTGATTTGTGAATTGGGTCCGAATCTGATGTGTTAAGTCCAAAGCTTTGTTTCACCCAATTTAATATCATGAAGAAGCTACAAATGACGTTAAACATTTTCCTCCCTTTTCACATATGTGGATGAAATTTGCAAGCAAACGAGTCCTTGCAGAGTAAATTTGGGCTGCCAAATTTCCGGCAGATCCATCCCAGAGTGGCTTCCTCTAACATTTGCAATTTGTCATTATTGAATGACACTCAAAATCTGATGCCTTATGCATATGGCACACTGTGCCTTGTGGTAGAACTGGCCCTGAGAGGATTCCCTTTCCATTTACCAGAGTTAGAGCTGGAGAGGGAGGGGAGCAAATTCTCCCTGTATCATCTTTATGGCAATGAGGGCTCAGTGTATTCTGTCCATGTACATCAGGGAGGAGAGACATTGGGAGAGGTAGCAAGAGAGCAATGGGGATGACTAAGAATTGAGGAGAAAAGAAGAAGGTAAGTAAGAAGGTGGGAGGAGAGACATAGGGTGGTGCCTTATACTGACTCAGACCACTGGTCCATCTAGTTCAGTATTAGAAAATATTTACACTGACTGACAGCAGCTGTCCAGGGCTTCAGGCAGGAGTCCCAGCCTTACCTGAAGATGCCAGGGGTGGAACTTGGGACCTTCTACATGCTCTGCCGCTGGTCTACAGCCCTTTCCCAAGAGGCTAGAACAGGCATAGGCAGTGGCAGAGCTTCATACTCCCGCACTGGGGGGCGGAGAGCAGGTGGGGGCAGGACAGGCACGCATTCCAGGGGCATGGCGCAGCACCTGCAGAGGCATGGCGCCCAGCACAGGCGGGGGGGGGGAGCTGCGATGGCACCCCACCGGGATCGCGCTGCCGGGGGTGGTGCGTTCCCCCCGCACTCCTCTTCCTCCACCAGTGGGCACAGGCAAACTCCAGCCCTCCAGATGTTTGGGACTACAATTCCCATCATCCCTAGGTAACTGGAGGGCTGGAGTTTGCCTGTGCCTGGGCTAGAATGACTGAGGAGATGGGAGAAAGTGGAGCACAGGAGGAATGGGTGGGAGAGAAGAGGGAATGCTCCCAGATTTGTAGAATGGGTAGCCAGATGGCAGGTGGGAGGAAGGGTTGTGTGGATTGGATTTCATCAGCCAAAGCATTGTCTGTAGGCCTCTATCTTGCTTTCTGTTGCTGTAGTAAAGATCTCTGCCATTTTGTATCCTCTAGCACCAAAAAGGCCACCAAGCAACATTTCCTGGAAGTTTTCCAGCACCAGCATTAGCATCAAGTGGGATCCTGTGGTCGCCAATTCAGATGAGTCCGCTGTCACTGGGTACAAGGTAACTTGTAGAAAGTCTCCCCCCTCCACCACCGCCCTTGGCTGAAGGATTCTTGACTTCTGAAATGCAGTATAATAAGTCAGTGCAAAGTATACCCCCCTGAGAAATAACACTGGGTGGCAGGGTGGTATTTCATTAATTTACTGAGTGAGCGAGACTCCTCATAAAATAAATGCTCTAGGCATTGCACAAATAAAAAATAAATGAAATAAAAACTAACAGTAAATCCATACTGCAATAAAGCCACAATAAACTTAAGAGACAACCGGCATAAAAGTCCAGATACACAACCAGCACAATAAAATGCTGTGTGCAGCACAGAACTAAGGCAACTATCAAATACATACATTAAAAACCGCTAAGCTTTCCCGAGGGAATTAAATCCAGATCTTAAAAGGCTGCTCCATTCTTTCTCTGTACTGTGGTTCTGCATTTTCTACACATCCATTTTCTCTGGATGTGTAGCTGTGACTGTACACATCCTTATCTGTAAGTCCCATCAACATTTGATTTCTGAACAAGGGCTTAACTCCCAAGTAAATTTGCACAAGATCAGGCTCAGGAGTCTTCTGCAAGATATTGGAAAACGCACATGCCGCCCCTGTGACTACTGGTTCCTTAAAAATAACTGAGGGATGGGAGTGATCCTTAAGTTGAAGGGGACTCAACAACAGTAAACTCAACATGCCTCCTCCCAATAGATGCTGTACCAGTCGGACCCGCACTCAGCTCCTGTTCTGTACACAGCCGCCAAAAATTGGATTGAGATCATGGTTCCAGAAGACTCTACTCATGCAGTGGTGCAAATCAGGACGACTGGTCCAGGAGGAGATGGAGTCCCAGCAGAGGTGCGCATCCTGAGAAACAGTGGTGCGTCTGCTCTTCTCTTTTCTCCTTATTCTACATTTATCGTGTAGGCTCAACTTTTCGCCCCAGCAGGCAAGTTAAAAACGGCAGGATCAATTGCCTTTAGTAACGGGCAAGTTTATTCTCCCCTGGCTTTGTTACTTGGTTCTCTGCTTTGGTGTGACAGTGGAAAATTAAGAGGAATAAATGCTGGGGAAATAACAAGATTGAATGCTGTAGTGCTGGGTCACATTTCTCCAGTGTGGAGGATGAATAAGGACTCTTGTTCCACACTTGAGTTGGAAAGTGTGCCTTGCCTGAACTCCTGTCCAGGGTCCATGGGTATTTAGTCAGAGCGTTTTGTTTTGTTAGTGAAATGGGACATGGAACCCATCCCATAAACATTCTAATGCATATTCAAACCCTGGGTTTACTATGAATTGAAATATGTGATGAGGGGGCAAAGGAGTTCGGTTCTGCACAGACTTGGATTAAATAAAATCTTAACTGGATAAGAATTACAGGGCGACCTTACACTTGAAGCAAGCGCCATGCAGCTCTGAGGTTCATACTTCCAAGCCAGGGAGTAAGAATTTTGATGACAACCCTAGAAGTACAGGTTCAACCACCACTGTGAAATGTGTTTGGGACCTGTGTTTAGGAAGTTGAAGAAGCAATGCAGTAGTGGAGCATGGTGGAGGGTGGGGTAGCACCAGTACTTTGTTTCTAGAAAAGAAAGGTGGCGGTACTCTGGTCAGTTGCCCTGGGTGCAAAATTTCCTCAGGGCCAGGAAAAGCAATTACATGTAGAACGATTCCTTCTTGGGGAAGGAGGCAGAAGGGCTCCAGGATCCTGTCAGAGCCTTGCACCTCCTTCCCAAAATCCAGGAAGCATTTGCCCAGCTTAGGGAAGGAGATT
The DNA here is from genome assembly GCF_964270895.1 of Podarcis filfolensis. Classification (NCBI taxonomy): domain Eukaryota; kingdom Metazoa; phylum Chordata; class Lepidosauria; order Squamata; family Lacertidae; genus Podarcis; species Podarcis filfolensis. Next base: position 58,964,749 of record NC_139609.1, read on the forward strand.
CAATGCTGTGACAGGGTCCAAGAACCCCTCCTTCCTCCTTCCCAATAAAAGGTGGTGGTACTGTGTACCATTGCATACCACCAGGAAAAATTCAAGTTTAGTTGTCTCAAATTCATTTTGAAGAGGTAAGCAAACTCCTAAGACATCCAGTTATAGTGGCTCACATATGCACACAGAAGCAGGACTGTTACATCAGCTGCACACTCAAAAAGGTCTCTGGAACAAAGTCAGAAAATAATCATGCCAGTGTTTGGTTTGGTTAAAAACACACACACACACACACAAAAAAAACCTTGGAGAAGAACAGAGTGAAACAGTAGTTCTTCATCAGTAAATCAATAATATTGAGAAATGTATTGCAACGCAAGCAGTTGAGTGATCAATTAAGCAGTGCACTAATTGAATGACTAGATCAACAAAACTCTGTGTGCAAATACATTCCACTATAAATGGCTTGTATTTTAGAATACTTCTCTCCTGGCTGGCCTTTGTTTCACTTATGTAAGTAAAAGTTGGGCATCCTTCAACTAGCCTATCTTACCATGAGCACTTCTTTTAAGTAAAAGGGAGAGAAAGATCTGCAGTGGGAGATGGACTGAGAAGGATAAACTGGGAGTCAAGGGCAAACTGAGAAACATCTGCACAGCCTTCATGTAACAGGAGGAACTAGAAATTTAATGGGCGGAATAGGGAGGGAAGCTGGGAACTGCAGGTGATTGAAGTACCCTTGCCATGTCTCTAGGTACATAAGCATTCACACAATAGGCTTCAACCATTTCAAAAATGTTTTTCCATCAGTGGGGTGTTTTGAATAGGCCTGGATGCTCAGCTATATTGTCATGGCCCCAGCAGCTAATCCAAAGCCAGAACAGGAACAGTTTAAAGGACAAACCACATGAGCCTCTTTCAGAAGCATGGGTGGTACTCCACATATTCAGTCATCACATGAGTGGTGGCGGCAGGTATGTGCATGCGAGCATAGGCAAGCTACACACATACGTCAGAATGCATTCATTGAACACACAGACCCCAAGCCATGCTTCAGAAATAATAATAATAATAATAATTTATTATTTGTACCCCGCCCATCTGGCTGGGTTTCCCCAGCCACTCTGGGCGGCTTCCATAGAAAACCAAAAATACACTAAAATATCACAGATTAAAAACTTCCCTGAACAGGGCTGCCTTAAGATGTCTTCTGAATGTCAGGTAGTTATTTATCGCTTTGACATCCGATGGGAGGGCGTTCCACAGGGCAGGCGCCACTACCGAGAAGGCCCTCTGCCTGGTTCCCTGTAGCTTTGCTTCTCGCAATGAGGGAATCGCCAGAAGGCCCTCGGCGCTGGACCTCAGCATCCGGGCAGAACGATGGGGGTGGAGATCAGGCATAGCCTTGATCTCCAGGCTCCCAGAATCTGCCCCCACTGGTTTTGGAATCTAGAGTTTACTCCAGTACTGGAGCAATGCTGACTTGCTGAGCCAGTGTTTCGCCTTCCCCTTCCCCTGTAGCATAGCATACAATGGAAAATGCAGAACAAACACTTCAGGAAATTCTGAAGCTTCTGCTTGTTCAAAACAAAGGGCCTTTTGACTTGTGTTTTTGCAACTCAACAGCATTGTTTCTTTCTTACAGGGACCAGTATGATGGTACAAAATTCTGCTGACCGTCCAGTGGCAAATACAGTGGTTGCTCTGATGTACTCACTAATTCTGTCTGCACTAATGGGTTGCTTGGAGCTCTGATAACCAGCCCCTGTTAAATAGAGATGTTGGATTCCTCCTCATCAAGCCAGAGAGCAAATCAACAACTGACCATTGGGAGTACAAATTTCTACTACAACTAGTAGTAGAAAAGAACTCAAGAGAAATATATATATATATATATATATATACTCTTTTCTTCCTTTTTCTTTTTTTAGAAAATAGAATATTTCATACAAGACGCGAGTCTTTAATCAGTCAGTGGTTTTTTTTAACTGAAGAAACAAAAGGATGAATTTCATATGAATTCTGGAAACTGGCTGTCTCATATTACTGTATTCAGTAGATTCTTCTGCCTTACAAAGCCATGTACAGAAGGAAACAGACTCTTAAAACTCAATCTTGAACCTTGTTTTCTTTCTTTCTTTTTTTAAATTACAGAATAAACGCAGTATCTTTTGGGGAGAGGTTTTCAAAGAGACGAGCATGCTCTGTATCATTCCAGCCAGTATTGAACTGACGACTCTTGGGTTCAAAGATGAAGGAGAACTCACTGAGTGGCAGCATTAGTCTAATCACTGCCTTTCATGGCAACCAACGGAAGTGGAGAAAGCTAATGGTGATGGGCAAGCATTTCCCACCCCAGACTTTAGAAGAAGCAAGCAGAGCTTTGTGAATGGGTTGCCAAAAGTAGAAAATTGAGGCTCACGGGTGGAACCAAAAACATTAAGTTGCCTTGCCATGTGGCTTCCACCCAGTATGTGCTGCTTGTAATCTTCGGTGCTTTGCCACACTTGGCGCAACACACATGCATTTACCAGTTCTTGCATTTTCCTTTGCTTTTCTTTCCTTCTCCTCCCCCTGTCCCACTTCACTAGGTGTTTTGAAGAGAAAGCGATACCAGAGGAGCTTTTATGTCAGGAGGGAAAAGTTCAGGGTCTGTCTAAAAGGACATTTGAATGTGGTAGAATGGAGGTGGTTACTGCAGAAGCCTCTTTCCACTTTTACATAGTAGTATCATCTGCCCAAACTTCCATTAATCTGCCTTGGACCTGAGAGCAAATTCAATCTATTAAGTTGTCATACCTTTCCACCTGTAGGAAAGTTCTCAGGTCATGTGTGGTTGCCAAACCAATAAATATTTGGAAATGTTATGCCTCTCAATGCCTACTGATCACTCTCAGAACTGAATAGTAGATCAATTGAGCACCTGAACTGAGACATAAGAATGCTGACAGACACCTTTTGTTTCTCAGAACGTTCTTCAGTGATTTAATGTTTGTTCTTAGCTGGTTGATCTCTCTTAGTGTGCTTTACATCTTTCGTAGACTAAGGGGGGGGGACTTCAGCTCCCCAAACAGCTTGTAAGAACGAACCAATAAGATTAGTGTAGGAATCCTGTTACGCACTATAAAACACCCTCGTACTTTCCTGAACTCAGAAAATAGGACGGATGCTTACTGGGGCTACCCAGCCAGATGGGAAGGGAAACGTTTAAGGTGCAGGAGTTGCTTCTTTTAGTGATTGGACAACTTCTTCAGATCTTAAACATACAGAAATGGCTTGATGATGGTGTTTTCCCCCTTGGTGATGGTGTTCTTCATATTTCACAGTGTTGAATGGATGTGGATAGCAACCCCTGTAGCTACTCGGTTGGCTGGAGAGGTGGTGATTAACTCTGGCAACGTCTCCCCAAGCCATTATCAGCTCTAATAAGAGGGTAAATATAGGTACTTCACTCATCTTCAAAGGAGAAAGTTAGAGAAAGAAAAGGTTTGTTACAAGTCTATTTTATTGTGTCTGCTCCAGTCCTAAGGTACCTACATAGAATGTGAATTGTCCTCCATAATTTACATCCTGTTTAGGAATGTTAGTCTTAAATTATGTGCTAGCTTCCCCTTTTGATGGAAGCTCTTCTGTTGTTCAAATGCAAGTTATAGCTATGTTTTGTATATTTTATGTGGATTTTAGAGTTCTTGCTCTATTTTTATTGAAGGCTTGGTATATTTCTTGTTTGGGGTAGATTGGTTGGCATTAAGAGGTTTTGTTGGCATTAAGGGAATCTCTCTAACATATGAAGCAAAGTTCATTCCCAAATTGTTTGTAACCAGATACTGGGAAATGAACCAGGGACCTTCTTCATGTGGTCTACCATTGAGCTGTGGCTACTCAAGATATGTTACTCAGAAGCATCAGGTGTGAGTTATCTCTGCACGACATATTGTGGTATACTAGGCTTAAATTAAGCTAGAGCTTGGACCAGGAACCTATCAAGTGATCAAACCAAGTTGCCTTTGAAAATGTGCAGCATACCTTAACCTCTCCTCTAGATAGCCATGGAGTGGGATCTGATGAGAGGGTGCAGGTTCCAGGCAAGTTTGAGTTCCACCATTTTGCTCTTTCAGAAATTAAATACTGGTGGCAGCATTCAGAGTATCTTTGGTTCTCCAGATGCTGCTGGACTACCATCACCCCTGACCATTGGCCATGCTGATTACTGATGATGAGAGTTGAAGTTCATCAACATCTGGAGGGCCACAGGTTCACCATACCTGTCCTCAACAGTGAGAGGTAATATAACATGGAAGTGTTCATCCAGCATGCCAAGTTCTCCTGACAACCTGGGCAGAGAGGGCCAAGTGATTGACAGCTGGGTGTTTGAAAAACTGAGCCTTGATATTTTGATGCTTTAAACAAGATGCAAACTGAAAAGGGTGCAGAAACCTGTTTTCCAGTGGTCTTGTATCACCCCCTCAACATAGTCTGCTCTACTTTAGTAATGTGGAAAACCTAAAAACTGTAGAGTAACTTTACTAGCATTGTGTGTAAGTGTGATGCCAATAGTTTTACATTTGCATTCTGTTAAAAATGGCTGCTGGCGGGATACATCTTGTCGCTCCGCTCATCTCTGTTGAGTTTGATGGGATGTAGCCTTGTCTCTTTTCAAGGGCATGAAAAGGCCTTTTTTCTTCACTAAGGTGGGGTGTCTATAAATCCAGTCAGGGCCTAGGCCCTACCTCCTTAGCCAAGGAGTTCCACCTTGGTGTTAAGCTAGTTGTATCTCATCCCTCTTCTGCTCTTTCCCAGGGACACCCTTGGTTGTTCTCTCCTCCCTCTAAGGGGTGGGTGGGTGCCAAACCAAGCTGCCTTTTTTAAAAAAACAAAAAAACAAAAATCTTTAACCTGACAGAAGAAAGTATTTAAGGTGTCTTCCAGCTTGCACTGGAGAGTTGGAAGTGAGGATGAAAGAGCACATTTTTAAGCAGACTGACCTTATTTGCATCTCCCAGGCTAACACATGCCTAATACGTGGATTGGACCATAGTTTACCTTCAATTTTGCACTTCTTGGCCCAAAATACATACCAAAATGTGTAAAAATAATAATATCTGTTTTTTAAGGATAAAATAGATTTAGAAATGCACACATGGATATGAAATACACATTTAAATATGATTTTTGTAATAAAAATACATATTTAAATTATATTTAAATATGAATTTCTGTATTGATTTTCAATAAATTGCAGATTGATAAAGCAGGAAGTGATAGATTTGTGAACAAACATGTGAGAAACTGACAGAGACTGGAAATAGACAGATCTGCCTATCTCTAGCTGGAAGCTATTTCTTTGGGAGCTAACACAGCATTGTGATTGGCTAAGAGACATGGCCTGTAAACCAAGAGTTCCTTGATTCACAGCTTGCCTCTGCCATGGACGCAGTAGGTGGCCTTAGACAAGCCACTATCACTCAACCTCAGTGCCTCATCTGTAATAGGGGGTGTAATAATACTGATTTGCCTTTCAGGATGATTTGTAAGGATCTCTGAGATCATGTACGAGGAGCACTTTGAGGACTCCAAATTGCTTCGAAAATGTTATTGTACTTTTCAGTTGCATATATTGTTTTGTTGCAGTTCTTCCCTCCTGTTGACCTGAAGGAGTATTTTGACAGCAGTGCGCAAACTCAAGTCAGGGTGTATAGAAAAGCAAGCGGGAGATTTTGTTCCACACAGGCAAAAAGGGAGAGGCAGACCATGTCCCCTGTGTGGGCCATAGAAGAGTGTTTCGTGCCCTTATCTAAAAGCATGCAAGGTAGGCATTTGTGCAGTGCATCAATGTGTTTTGGTAGGCTGTATTTTAGAATGAGGGAATTTCTCCAGAGAAGCAAAAAAGACATCCTTGTTGTATTCTAGCGTGCAATCTAGAATACTTCCAATTCCGCTCGGCTTCAAACGAAGCTGAGCCCTGTGGAGAACTTCATGCCTATAGCTGTGCTAATGAAACAATTCGTTATAGTTTATGTAATGTGCATAGAATGGGATAGAACTGGGCATGCCAGAGACACTTTGCAAATGTTAACATTTCCTTGGGCTCAGGTGGGGCTCAGGCCAGGTATATTCATATCCCTGGCATATTACTGGCAAAATTCACCTGTGACACATTGATTGGAAAGGATACCAGTTGACTTTTTTCCATGAGTGTCACTCTAGACTTCAGACTTGCTGTTTAAAATAAAGCAGTATTTTAAAATATAAAAGTGAGACACGATTAGGATGTATGATAAATAGCCCTGTGAAATTACGTGTGTATGTATGTATGTATATTTATATGTGCATTTGTTTTTGAATTTGTGCTATTTCTTCTCATGCATTGAAATATATTCTTTTTGTTACATTTACATTCATACTCCAACTTATCATGTATAAATAAAACTGCAGTACACGTTCAGGTTTTATACTGTATCAGTGTTTTCAGGCAAGCTGACAGTAGAGAGGCATCTACTGATAGCTGTCTTGAGGACTTGCAGTAGATTGGGACACGGGTGGCGCTGTGGTCTAAACCACTGAGCCTCTTGGGCTTGCCGATTGGAAGGTCGGCGGTTCGAATCCCTGTGACGGGGTGAGCTCCTATTGCTCTGCTCCTGCCAACCTAGCAGTTCAAAAGCACGCTAGTGCAAGTAGATAAATAGGTACCGCTGCGGTGGGAAGGTAAACGGCATTTGTGTGTGCTCTGGTTTCCGTCAGTGTTCCGTTACGCCAGAAGCTGTTTAGTCATGCTGGCCACATGACCTGGAAAACTGTCTGTGGATAAACACCAGCTCCCTCGGCCTGAAAGCGAGATGAGCACCGCAACCCCAGTCGCCTTTGACTGGACTTAACCATCCAGGGGTCTTTTACCTTTACCTAGATTGGCAAAGATTTCTGGGTCCGAGAGAGCTGGGGGTAAACATAGTGGCTAAAGGGAATGACCTATGAAGTCCATGGCTTGAATCAAATCTCTGTCATTAACTCATTGTGTTGTCTTAGGTGGTCTACTCTCAGTCTATACCTGCAATAATGCTGGCTTACTTTACAGTGTTAGTGAAAAGACTGCAGCTAGATCAGGAGTTCCCCAAACTGTCATCTATGAGCTTGTATTCAGGTGTGGATTTGTAGGTTTTCGTATTGCTGCTTTCATTTTAATATATTTTACTTTATTTAGTCCTGAAGCTCCTATCTGGTACATATCTGCTTCCGAACAAACTTGCATAGGAATACACTGCAAGTGTATGTCCTTAGCTCCTTTCCCTCCCAATCCAAAAAGTGGATCCTGCAAAACTGAAGCCTGCCCACCTTTAAGCTTTTTTGCATGACATTGAAAAATCTGCACTCTGGACCTACAGAGGTTTTCCCCATGCAGCTTGGCACCACTAGTAATGCCAAGGATTGTTCCAGCGGTGGAAAGCCTGTGACCCTCTAGGTGTTATTAGACTCCCATCAGCCCAAGCCAGCATGGTCAATAATCAGGTATGATTATAATCCAACAATATCTAAAAAGCCATGGGTTCCCCATCCCTGCTTTCATCAGAGAGAAGCAAGTGCCCACCTTAGGCTCAGTGCCCCTCCTGCCAGTCACCTAGTGGGAGATCAGTGCTGGTCACATTGTGGGTGTGCAGGAAACAGCTTCCTGAATGCTGCCGCAGTTCTGTATCCTCCTCTTGCCGTTGAGATTCCCTGGATCAGGGCTGTTAGGAACTGAATACCAGAATACAATACAACTTTCCCCTTCATATATATCCCCAAGATATATATAAATATACATATATATTTTCCCTATTATAGCTGTGTCCATTACACAGCATGGTTTGATTAGTCTGACTGCTAAGTACAATAATTCACTAAGGCATGATCCACACTGTTTTTCATTTTCATTGTTTTTATCCACACTTAGACCGGCATTTTTATTTTTCACAAATAACGTGTTTTGCCTGCCTGCCTTTCACTGCTTTCATCCACTGATGGTAGTAAGGTTTTCTCCATCTGATTGGAGCGTGAAGGTCAAGCAAGGTCAGGGATGTCATTGATGTGTTCTGTGGTATGCATGGTATGGTTTTGTTTGGAATGATTCCTGCTTTCTCTGTTTTGAAGCAACCCAGTGGCCTAAGGTGACTGCAACAGCACATGGTCATTCACTCGTTCCGAAGGCCATGTATGGAGAGGGCTGGATGTGCCCATTCCAGGTAACATGGCCATTAACCTAACACAAGCTGAATGTAGTCTGTGGCCTCCCCCAACCTAGCATTCTCCAGGTGTTTTGGACTACAACTCCTGTCATTTCTAACCACTGGCCAAGCTTGCTAGAGATGATGGGAGCTGGAGTCTAACAACATCTGGCAGGCACCTTGTTGGCCACCCCTACTCTATAGATTGCAGTGGAGCTCACCAAAGCCACATCGTAATGACACAACTGATGTGGACTCCCAAGCTTTTGATACTGACTACAGCAGGAACAGCCCATGTGGTGGCCCCTATGTGTGGACTGCTGCCCTCAGCAAACCCAACCAGCACTGCCAATGGCCCTGGGTGATTGATGAGAGTTGCAGTTCACAGCCTCAAGTGAGGGGACCACATTGGCCACCCTTGGAAGACATTTTTCTTCTGGCTTTGCCTAATCACTGATCTGGGGTCTGGCTTCCTTGCACTTAACTTGAAAACCTTACACTATCTTCAAGAACTCTCCTTTGCCTCTTCTATTCCAGTTTCATTGTACAGGAAATGGGGGTGGCGCAAGTACATTCTCAGTAATTTTGTTGTACACTATTTTTTTAAAGAAATGAATAGAACAACTAAAAAAAAAGCCCCCAAGCATTGTAAGCAGATGATGATTAATGTTACTTATTGGCTACAGTAGCACGCAGTTCTTAAATAAAGATCTTCAAAAAGACTTCAGTGAACATCTCCATTGTGACTTATTTCCAAACGTGTATTTCTTCTAACCAGAAGTTGGGAATGATTTGAGCAAGAGGTTGGAAGTGTGAGCCAGAAAAAATAAGACAGTGCTGATATCCGCACTAGCTGGACAAAGGAAGGCAATCAGGGTAAGAGTGGGGGTGGCGTCTTTGTTAAGTTGAAACATAGCCAGCACCCACCCTGGCAAATATACCATCCTGTATTGAAATGTTGGGGAAATCTCTGAGATGGCAACCATGGGAAATTGTGCAAATGCATGGAGGATAGATGCACTATGCAAATTTTTTTCAGGGGGTGCAGTACTCCCCTAAATTTCAGTTATGCCTTCAGGGGTGGAAAGGCGGTTCAAATTGTCTGAACTATGCTGGGAGGGATGGAAGGAGAAGTTTGGTTGGGATTTTAATGCGAACCTACCTGATTCACACTTCCCAAAACATCCAAACTAAAGCAAAGCTCCTCTCTGAAATTTGGACTTCTCTGAATTTTGTGTTGGGAGTTTTCCAACCAAAAAACGTGTGCAAAAATGTGTGTACAGGAGAACCTGTGTATAGAAACACATTAGCTTAGTGAACAATAACATTCAATGCATGCTATTAGGGAAATTTGTTAGCAAATATGTGTCTATTGTGAGAAATTTGCATGGAAACCATACAGAATTTTCATGAGAAATTAAAAAAACCCTGCAAGCTAATGCTGAAATGTAGTGGGAGCCAATAAGAAGAAAACATTAGGTTTTTCCCTTTTAAGGTGTCATCGTCTGCATGTCTGGACTACTTAGCTCCCTGTCACACTGAGGCCCACCTGTCATAGAAAGAACCTGTCATGAATTTGGCCAAGGAACCCACCTTACAGGAATGGAACATCCAGCAGATCCTCAGATATTATTCCCAAGAGAATGTCAACTGCTCACCGAAGGTAGCTCAGGCAAAGCATGTACTCTTACCACAGAACCCACTAGCTGTTACAGATTCCCAGATTTTGCACTACCTTTTAGAGGTTTTGGCTTCAAACCAGCAGTTGGGAACCTCAGACTTGAAGGCTCTATCTAGGCCATGCCCCTTGGCAGGCCCCCTCCCCAATGTCGTCCTCAAGTGCTTTTTCCTGCATGGCATATGTCCATGAACTCGATACCTCTTGCATTATGGAGAGGTTGGTTTGTTATGTGGGCAAGTGTAGAAACCTCTGGCTTTCTCGTAGCTGGAATGCAGCCTACTGTAAGAGTCTCATCCTTTGTCCTACCCACTTTCCCCTCTGGCCCCACCCACCATCGTTATGTGGCCCCCTGAACATTGTCTATGAGAAAATGTGGCCTGTGGGCAGAAAACAGTTTCCCCACACTTAACCTTTTACCATAAAGGCACAGGATGGAATTTTATTACTCTCTAATAAATCAAATGGAACTATGTTTATGATTAACGTCACCAAATGATCTTCATAAGCCTGAAGTGATAAGATTAACATAGTGAAATTGTGATGTACAGGAGCAATCTAATATAGCAAGTCTACAAAACAGCACATCTCATTCCTCATCCAGTTCATCGTTTTCATGGTGGTTGGGGCACAGGACACAGTAGAGAAGGCTGTGCAGCACAGCCCCAAGCACCAAGCCGCTTCCAATGCCAACCAGAAACACAAACACAGCCCTCTGGCGCCAAGAGCCCCACCGACCCTGGGCTGGCATGCTGGTGGCGTTCTGTTGGTTATTTTCACTTTCTGATTGCTGTTCCAGCGTTAAGGATTTGTCAAAATTCAAATCCACCATGTCGCCGGGGATCACGCGAAGTCCAAAGTAGATTCTCTTGACAACCTTGTAGTTTTTCATGAACTGCACATCACACCTGTACGTCCCCGCATCGTATTCCTCAGCGGGGTAAAGCTTAATGACAAAGCCAGGATTCTTGAAAGGGGCAAAGAGAGTATCGTCTGTTGTGATGATGCCTCGGGCCAGCCTCCATGTGTAGCTGAAGCTCTGGGTGTCAGGACCTATCTCCGCAGTGGTTAGGCAGCTGATCTCGAATGGCCTGCCCACCAGGGCGGTGAAGTGCCGCATCCCACAGATCCAACTGTTCAAACAGTCCACCTTCCGTCGTTTGCAGCCTCTCCTTTGCCCATCGGGCCTAATCTCACATGACTCTTCTTCCTTGTAACCCAGCCCACAGGTGACGCTGCAGCTTGTGGAACTGACTATAACTCTTCCCGAAGCTGTCACCAGGGCTTCGGGAATGGTCACTGCCACATGAGAAGCCACCGACAGCGGTACAAAGAAAGCAAAGGCTAATGTGCCCAGGGCCAAGCCAGATTCTGTAGCTATCATACTTGGAGAGTCCTTCTACAATCCATTGGGCGGCCTCGTTATATGACCTCCTGAATATCATCCTTTGTTAAAATATCATAAATGTTTCTGTGGTGTGAAACAGATGCCTTTTCCTGAACCCGCTCCCCAGCCGTAAGACATTCTCGGAATACAAAAAGCAGCCAGGTGGCATCCTGCCAAGGGAAAGAAACTTATTCAAAAGGTGAGCAAAGTTAAGCAGGAAGGTGCAATTAGTAGCACAGCATAGCTGTCAACTTTTACCTTTTCTTGCGAGGAATCCTATTCGGAATAAGGGAATTTCCCTTAAAAAAAGGAAAACATTAACAGCTATGTAGCACAGTGCTATGCAATGCTTTGTTAAGTCATTCTCTGGGTGGCATGTTCAGGCAGGCACGGCCTCCCTAGCACAATCATATCACATAAAAAAAGCTTAGCATAATCAACAAATCGGCAGAATTTAGTAAATTAATTATGGCTGCAATCCTAGAGCCCAGAGCTGGGACAGCTGTAGCCCTCCAAGCTGTTATTGGACTATAATTCCTGTCATCACCAATCTTTCGTTTTACCGGCTGGGCTTATAGGAATTGGAGTCCAGAAACATCTGGAGAGCCACAGCGACTTCACATCTGCTAATATATGTATTGGATTGCAGCCTCACAGCTTTATGGTACTTCTACCACAGTCCAAAACCAATACTGAGTCACTCAAGATCAGGTGCTTCTCTGAAAAATGATAGAAAAAGACAGAAGCAGCACAACAGTAAACAAAAAAAACTTCCTGGATCCCCCAACTGGTATCTCTTTACTGCCTTAATACATAATTAGACCATCAGAGCTAAACTTGGGTTTTCTGGCAATGTAAAAAAATATGCATCAGACTTGCCATGACAGCAGTGTTTTCCATTTTAACATACCAGCCCTAAAGACGGACAAAACCAGGAACCAGTTTCAATGTTACTACTTTACCAATACAGATTTTATGATCTGTGATAGTAGAGGTGTGTAAAAGGTACTTCAGGAAGAGTAGCAGGAGCACAATTATTGTAGTTCCTAAACAAACTTTCAGCAGAAGTGAACTCCAACAAGAGGCCTGCCCTGGAATTTTGATTTGAGGTCTCCAGTTTGAAATGTACTATAGTTTTCCGAACATCACAAACCATAGGAAAGTATGACGCTGCTATACACTGAATAAAACTCTTAGTTCATTCATTTAGCACACTGCTCTGGCTTGTCAATCGCTCTCTAGTCCTGTCAGCTGAGGCCAGTATGGAAAGAAATGCTCTCCAACTGCACAGATCGCTATAGCAGACCTGACTGGAGGGGAAGAGGGCATCTGAATAAATGTGGGGGGCGGGGACTCAACTATTGTAGATGCATGATGCCAGAACCAGGATGGAGTTTGATGACTACCTTGCACTAACCCCAAATTCTACCAATAATCGTACTCTACCCACCCACTCGTAAATCTGGTACCACAGAAAGCAGGCAAAACAAGAAGCGATACTTACGCAACAGTGACTTGTGCATTGTGGATTCAAATTGAAAATACTACCAAACTACAAGAAATTACAAAGATTAGTTTTGAATTTGCAGGTAGTTTTAAATTTGATGACGAGGAACGTCAGGACTTCATCAGTCAAGCAGTTTACCATTTTTCCAAACTAACCATTAAGAGAGAAGGATCTGAACCTTGCTCAGTGTTCATTAATGCCTCTGCGATGCCGGTGCAGTTATCAAATTGTGATGTCACAAACCAGCTGTTCCAACTGTAGCATCATGCCAGCAATGCCAAACCATTACATTCATACTGGCATAGTGTATTGTAAAGGTGATATTAAGAAGACTATACTGAACCAGGAAGCTAGCTGGTTTGTCCCTAGGGTTCTAAGAGCAAATTAAAAAAAAATACATCAACATCATAATCCTCTGCAGGACGTATAAATAGTGTGTGCATTTATTTATTTTTATTATTTTTGTGACATGTTTTAACTGTTTCTCATTCTGAATTAATTCTGGGAGCTGCTGGTGAAGGGCAGGTGATAAATTTATTACTAGCTGAAATAAAATCTGGGTCATGGAAGTTCCTAAAAGACCTGCTCTCCACACACAAAAATGGGTGGGGTGGGGTGGAGAGAGAAGGGAAAAACATGATTCATGTGGTTTAATAAAACATACTTCTTTATTTACAAACACAAATGCTACCATCACAGCAGTACTTTATGAATAACTAGCAACCAATCACACTATCTGGCAGGTTTTGTACAAGCTACAGGAATATCAAAATAATTAAAGCAAGCCTGAAAGAAAACTAAGCGATGGACACTGAAGAAGAGAAACCTGCAAAAGCTGGTTGGAGTCCAGGACACCATATTATGCAGAGCAGTGATTGCTACCCAAGCAGCCTTCCCATCTTTGGATGGATTGGCAGGTTGAAAGTAGTAGGATTATACAGCGGAAGGCTGCACAGAACACCTGGTGGTTGGGGATGGCATAAGTTATATCATACAGTAAAATATATGGGACTTCAAATCAATATTTTGAAGTTAGTTTGCACGTTTTATCTCTGCGTTTCCCAATGCATCCCATGGGCCAATTGAACCTCCTGCAAGATGCTCATGTATATTCTGGAGATTGGGGAGGTGGGGGGAAAATAAATCTCCTGATTTAGGAGACTGATAAGACTTTGGATAAACAACTACAATGGCAAGAAATGAAAATGAAGGATGCAAGCTTTTCTAATGCAGGCCCAGCCAAAAACGGAAATCTCTGGATGGCTTAGGATAGCACACAAAGCAGAAACATAAATGAATTAAGCAGTATATTCCCATGTTTTGTGTGCAGATTCATCTAAACATTCCCAGGGAGATGCTCATTTGCCTGGCACATCCTCGAGTGGAGAGAAAACGAGCGTCTCTTGAGCTGTAGAAGTCCAGCATGGAAACATGCTGAGACGTGTGCCATTCATGCTTTGGCCCGACATCATCCCAACCCTCTTCTTTCTTTCTAGATATACGTCCACTGTGCCCTCCCTGGTTCTTGCAATCAGTATCCAATCAGTTATAAACCTCTTTGGAGTCATTTGGATTCCAAATGTCTGTTCCAAACCTGCAAAAGCAGGCAACTTGTAAGGTAAGTTGTCTTGCTGTATAAAGGGTACCTAAAAATCATGTCTACCAAGTCAATGCAAACCAGTGTGAATAATGCAGAGGAAATAATGGTGCAAAGAGTAGTTTGCTTAAACTAGCAACACTGCAATAGGAATGTGCTGGGATCCACAGCAGCATGATGGGTCTTCATGGAGACACAACAATCATCCTCTTGAGAACTGAATGATGCAACAGAAACTAAAAGACCTTAAACTTGGAGGCAAGCAGGTCTTCTAGTCCTGTGACAGACTTCATTGTACTTTGGGGAGCAAATGCAGACTAACCAGCAAAAAGCAGTTCCTTTCCATCAGGTTCTCTACAAATCTTCTTTCCTGAGAGTCAACAGTTTGTTCACTGTTAGCAGGAAGAGAGGATTGGGGGAAAGCATTTTCCTCTTCCATAATTTGCATTTTCTTCTTTTTTTACTGTCCCCTGTATCCATAGGTAGCCAGGTCACTTGTCCTGACCATAGTAGCTTAAAGTCAGTCCATTATCTGACTGAATAAGGAAAGGTGAGGAAGGTTGGGAAGTCTTCATAATAGCTCTGAAATACCACCACCTGCTAAAAGAAACACCAAACCAAAAATCAAATATTTTTGAATATTAAAAAACAACATTTTTAAAAGGACTCTCACAGATACCTGCAGCACCAGAAGCTGGATTGTACAAGACCACTCCCAAATGACGCAGAGAGGTTAAAGGGGAAGCTTTTGTCCAACATGTTATGATGCTTCATTTCTCTGCTTTTGATTAAAAGTCTTTAAAAAGGTTTTTTAAAAAGGGATGTCAGAACTGGGTAAGATCTTTGAGAAACTCAGTAATTCCCTGCCACTGGGATTTCTGCAAGCTTACCTGGTTTAAGTATAGGGAATAAGGAAGTTGTACAGACTTGTGTTGTAGCTAGTAAGCACACTTGCTGTCTGTGAACTCTGCATGGGAAAAGGGAAGGGATTATTGAGGATGTGGACAGCAGGCAGGCAGTTGAGGCAGGAGCTGTGCGATGATTACAGCTCGGTATCAATTTATTATCCGTGCTCTGTGCAAGGCAAGGAAGCAGCACAGTGTTCTGTCCTTTTCTGAGCTGAAATTTTCCAGAGACTAAAAAGCACAAGTTGAAATGTGCTTTTGAACAATGGAGTCTTGATATGGTTACTTACAAGTACATACCAAGAATAAAGCCATGTTTACAGTTATATCTTTTCCTGAATCAAGATAGTTGTATATAAATATGTTGCATGGCACTTGAGTCTAAGAAGGCTTTGAACCTCAATAGGAATAGAGCAGTAAGTCAGGGAGGTGCCTAACAGCTCAATCCCTCCTGGGAGTAAATGGCACTTCTGAGTGATTAAAATCATTAGGTTTGGGATGAGCCACGAGGAGGCATTTTGTGTCTCCTCCAAGATGGAGCCTGGAATTCAAAATGGAACCTCAAACACTAATGTCTGATATGCCTAGTGGCTTGGACTGCAAGGCTTTCCACACAAACCAACAGAATGAACTTAAATAAACCCTTTTAAATCCTAAAGCAGGAAAGTTCCATAAGGAACTTTTTCTGGCACATTTTACTTAATAATAAGGTGGGTGTCAGTGGATGAGGCATTCAGTATCAAGATTTTTATGTCTGTCTTGACTGAACACCAGCGAATGAAACAAATGACTGCCACTCTCCCAGCAATGGTCCAAAGGAGGAAGCATATTTTTGCCACAAAACTCAACCCCATGTAGGGATGCCACGACTCTATAATAAAGCAGCCACCTAGCAGTAAGGACTATGTTTGGATCATGTAGTATTAAAATAAGGGATCTCTTTCTCCCTTACAGTTTTTAAAATAGTATTTTCTTCAACCATTTTTTAAAAGAAAAACATACCTTCATTCAAATCTGGTGCAGCTGCTTAGAAATCAGAGAGAGATTTCAGAGGCCTGTGGGCTGCCAGTTTGCTACCTCTGCTTCAGAATATTACACTTAAGGAAAAGCATGTTACATGGGAGAAAAACCACCACTCAGTGGTAGATCACATGCTTTCCTTGCAAAAAGCCACGGGTTTAATCCATGGTTGGGCTGCAAAGGACTTCTGCTTAATATCCTGGACAGCCACTGCCAGTCAGCAAGTACAATGCTGAGCTAGGACTAAGGGTTTGATGCACTGTAAGGTAGCTTCCTATTTTCCCCCAGAAGGTTGTTGAAGACAAGACAAGCATTTTCCTAAGCATTTTTAATTAACAACCAAAAACAGGCCAGAGCTTGACTGTGAAAAGCAGAGCACCTGCTCTGCAGTTCATGCCTTGAGTGGGTCAACATTTCTGAATACAGGAGTTGTATCTGAGTCTAACAGAGGATACCCCAAAGCACCAATTTGACTGTAAGCCCACACCAGGAGGAAAGATGAAATACTGTTCTTCTGGACTAGGCATCCCGTTAACTTGGTTTCTTGCCTCCTCTCACAGGCAGGCATCTATTCCTGCATCAGCTTGCATGGTTCTGTAACACTCCCCAAATAAAGTCACAAAGACTTCATAGTTGCAAACTTCTAACCAAATCTAGAAAATTGTGTGTGGAGTTTTTTTTAAGGATTTGGCAGCTAACTCTGCTCTGTCCAAGTAATATGTTTGCATTGTCAAAAACATGAACAATGAATGGATGGTATCTGACTTCTTCAGAGAAGACTCATGGAAATCTATGGACTTAAGCTGGCAAATGTTAACTTGCCCATTCATTTTGATGGGCCTGTTTCAAGTATGATTTAGTCAGATACCCATACTTTTTAACATGGTGGCTCTCCTGCATATACCTACTATAGTTTAAGATTTCAGAAAATGTGTAGCATGGTGCCATTTGATCTCAATCTCATTTCTGCAAAACTTCAAGGGTACCTTTTGGCGGGGAGGGGATGTCTTACAAGAAGTTGTCCCACTGAGTACTTACTAAAACAGTTTTGTTGAGAAGCTACAGAACAAACATAAGTTAGCAGGAAAACAACAAAGCAAACAGATTTCTGCTTTGGAAAGCTGCCACATTTCGTTCATTGCATCACTTGTAAGCAATAACTCAATGAATTTATTAATACTACAAAAGCAACTTAACAGGAGCAGAGCAGGAAGGACAATGAGCAAGCTGGGTAACACAGGACCAGCAGTGAGGGAAAGAAAGGGTTAAAAAAATAGCTGTTCTGGAGATTATAAAAAAAAATCACAGCAATAGCTGCTGAACTTCAAGGACATACAAAATTTTGCACATACATATCACATCTGAATCCCTATTACGTGTAACAATTTTTATATAAGATATGATCAAAAGTCACTTCCTGTTCCTTGCAAAACCCACTTTCTCCTGCCTCCTTGAACTTTGTCAAACTGGGCAGAAAGCAGCTTTCCCAAATTTACACACAATTAGAGGAGTAAAATATGGGCATTGATCACCTGCATAGCACTGAAGTAACGGTATGTAGAACTCTCGCATTCAACTTACTGCCAGTATTATTGAACTTGCTTAGATAAAATACATAGAGCCAGTTTTAAAACTCTTGGTAGCAACCTTCCAACGAGCAAGCAACTGTCCAGAGCATGGATCCCTAATATGGACACGTCACTAAATTTTCATAGGCAATGAAACTCAACCACAGTCACCAGAAATGCTACTGTGGGATAGCTATTCCCTTTTCCCCTTTAATCTTTTCTTTTCTTTTTTTTTTTTTTTTTTTTTTTTTGCAGCATCAGATATTTCACAAGAGTGTCATGCAACAATATTTTAGCTCTGCATGCTCCCCATCATTTTTTATCTCTGCTTTGGACTCCAAAACAGCCTTCACGACTAGCAAATTTGGGTTGTGTGGCGCCAATGATGCGCACTCCAAGGAGGAGAACCCGCAAGTTAATGGCTTGATGCCATTTCTGTATGACACGTCTTAATTTTCTCAGCCTCCACATTATTTACTTGCCGTGCCTACAAGTTGTGGGTGCCTATCGTTATTTGCGGCAACGAGGGCAACTGTCCTCTTCCAAGAAGCAAAATTTTGTCTGTCCTTGAAAGCAGAGCAACTAAAACACTTAGCAAGCAAATGCCGTTTGGGGAGCTAAAGTGCTAAGGCTATGCCATGTCTGTACGAAGCAAGGTCACCAAGCAAGCAGACGCTCACGCTGGGTCCTTACCTGGCAAAGGCTGTCCCAGCTCCGCCTGCACTTTACCCTTCGCTGCTCCTTCCAGAGGTAAAGAACCTCTGTCCCCTTTGTAGAGTTTCGGTTTAAATGGAGAATCTTTCTCTTTACCTTTTGATCCTTTCGGCCTGCCTGCTTGCTTCTTCTTGGATTTACCATCTCCTTTCACACCCAGAAGCGGATGGACTTCTGCAAAGGAAGAGGCAGGTTTGGAACAGGAAGTACATCTTTTCAGTTTACAGTGCATTTACTTGCCCTGTGTACTTTGCAGACCTCTGAAGGCTCATGCCATACCACAAGAAAGGGGACTTACGGCATTTTTCTCTTTTTTTAGAAATAAGAAAGGGAGAGCAGCGGTTCTGAATCATTTTAGGACAGTAGGATGAGCCGGAAGTTAGAATTAAGTTGAGTTTGCCAGCAGTTTGTTGTATAGAACCGAAGAATAAACTGGTCTACTCAGGTTAAGACAGCACCTGGTCCAGGTGCTTTAGAGGAAATGTATAACACCACAGGTTACTAAACAAGTACCTGAGCTAATTGACCATAATTTCCATTCAGTGGTCACAGATAGGAGGAATGCCTCCCCACTGAGGAGTGTAGCCAGACAAAAAAAATCTAAGCACGTGAGGAAAGATTTAGTACTGTTAGCCCCAAGTGAGTAAGATAATGAGATATAAGAGGACAAGAAACATAGGGATCTTACTTGCTTAAATTAGGATTGCCATACGCCTGGATTTTCCTGGATATAGTGGCTGTTGGAAGCAGTGTCCAGGTGGAAATTGCGGAAATGTCCAGGAAGATCTGGACGCATGGCAAACCCATGTTGGAAGTCTAGATTTTGCTGAATTCCCTTAAAAATAGTTCAACAACTTCATTCTTTTTCAAGATTTTGCAAAGCTCAACAACTTAGGGCAAAACTCTAAGCAAACTCAACAACTTTTGTGTCCACTTCACTTTTTGAAATATGGCAACCCTAGCTTATCTAGCAGTTTAAGTGCCCTGTCAATTGTAATGGCACAAGCTGAGAAAGGACTTATTTACCACTCACAGCCATTTTCGCTAAGTTCTAATATAATCTGAAGTTATGAAGATATTGGACAGCAGCAATGATAGCAATTCTCCCTCACCATCATTGGGTACTCCCTGCAGTTCTATGTTGGTTGTTTTAGGTTTCTTCTTTGGTGGCTGAGGTCCATCAGACAAAGACTGCCTCTTCTTCTCAGAGCCTATTCCTTCATCAGGTAAGGCGGTCTGCACTGCATCTGGTGGAGGACCATAAGGGTTTTCCTCTGGGTCTTCCACTTCAGGAGCAATAGGCAAGTACAACAAAGCTTTGGAGTCTTCCAATTCTTCATCACTGCCAAGGAAATTGTATTTTTTCCCATTAAACACACAGAACTCATGCTACAGGATTGCAAAAACACACACAAGCACAATTTTGTTCAGAACAAGAGCTACACTGACCTCCAAAATTAGCCATTCAAACACACTCTACAGCAGGAATGGCTAACCCATGGCCCTTCAGATTTTGCTAACTATGACCCCCATTATCCCTGGCCATTGGCCGCACTAGATCCAGAACTTCTCCTACAGGTCATTTTGACTGGTGGGTGGGGCTGCTCACCTGTAAATCATATGGAGGTCAGGTGATTCAACTTCAAAGGTAGAATCTGAAATGTCCTCCACGTTCTTCCTTTGCAGCCTGGTTTGAATTCAAGCTGAGTTGTAAAGGAAGAACTGGGAGCACTTCTAAGCAGCTCTTCCTTTCCATATGCAATTGAGCCCTTTTTGAATTTGGCATCTTTTTCTGTCGCTGCAGGATGACAGAAAAAAGAGCCAAATTCAAGAAACACTGAACTCTACTAGAAGCTGTAAAGAAAGAACCAAGTTTAACTGTCGAGCGACATCAGGTGATGGTCAGGTGGCCATAATTTGAGCCAAACCACACAGCAGCCCAATGGGAAGGCCTGGGGAGCCTAAACAGGTTCATAGGGAGGCTCTGCCTTGCTCATGTGAAAAGATATGCATATTTACTCTGCACTCCTAACTGGCCTAGCCAGGGAGAGTCTTACTGAACACAGGGTGACTTTCTTCAGAGTAAGCCTGCACAGAACTGCACTGTTCATCTATTAAAACCCGTAACTAACTAAGATTTCTTTAATTAGTTGACAGTCCTAACGAACATATCTTTTTAGTGATCAGCAAATATTTATTGTGTGCAGTCTTTCAACACCCTCGCCGCCGCCACATTCACCTGCTACAAAAAGCAGCAATGGGATCTACGCTGGTGACGTCCACTTCCTCATCCTCCGCAGCATCAGCACCTGATAACCAAAGAAATTCTAAATCACAAGTTGGCAGCAACAGAGAGGTCTCATTGCCAAGTTTCATCTAAAGCCTAAATAAGCCTAAATAAGCACTATGTCACAAAATTAAACTCATGCTGTTCTGATGCGTAACTTCTTACAAAATAATTGGCAATGGAAAAAAATGGCAATGAGAAGTGAGCCTCTTTTCTTCTCCAGACTTTCTTAAAAAAATCCTGCTGTATACTTACCTTGTTTGGCACCACCACAAATCTGTGCTTTTATTGCCTTACATTCAACCTTGTTTCCCTAGCAACAGATATGACATTTCATTACTGAAGCTTGTTTGCCTAGGTACATTGTTAAAACATAAATCTTGTAAAGGTGAAAATAAGTGGAATGTGAGCCTTTGCACCGACTTCAGTAATCATGTCCCCTTTTTCCAAATACTAGGAAGTACCTGCTTAAATTCTGCAGGACTGTGGTTTGTGTCAGACCCGATTGCAGCTAAATCAGCTGTCAGTGAACAAGCCATTAAGCACCAGCGGTAGTTTTAAATGCCCACAGAACCTTGATCAGTAGGATAACAACTCTCTGAAGACATCAAACAGATGGCTACTAAAAGTCTGGAAGTAAAGAATCGGAACAAGGATTCTTGCTTGGCTGAAAAACGCAACAGATAACTAAGGAAGAACAGAAGACAAGAACCTTGGACTGCAAGAACCCACGAGTATAGGAAGTAAGGACTGAAGACAATATAAGAATCAGTAATGGAAGACACATCAGCACCACTGGAAAGGGAGCATAGATGCAAAGGCATTCTCTGGAAACAAAACTAAATGAAAGTTACCTAGTGAGTAGTTTGGGTACTGGAATAACTAACCTGGGATCCCAAAACAACACAGAATAAGGAGTAGTAGCAGCAAAAACTAGTAACAGTTTGCTAACGCTTATACTAGATGGGCCATGAAATAGGTCTTGATATGTGGCCTATAGATTCAAAGGCTCAGACTGTGTTAAATCAGAAGAACTGTTAAATTTGTATCTCACACCTTGAATACAAAATGTTCCTGAGGTGGACAAGATACAAAAAATACTAATACTGTATTGGCCTGAATACAAGCCACACCCGAATATAAGCCGCACCTTTAAAATTGGGGGGGAGGGGAAAGAAAAAAAGAAAAAATACCCGAATATAAGCTGCTCCCTTCCTTGCTGCTCCTGGCTGCATACTGGGGGGTGGGGGGAGCCATACTGCGTTGCCAGTGGCCTTTCCGCTTCATTGCTCTCTCCCTTTCCGGCTTTGGGTTAGAGGACGTGGGATTATGCGTGGGGCAGGTGCTGTTTTGCGACGCTCCTGGCGCTGTTTGCCCCATGCTCCTGGCTGCATACCGCAAGGTTGTGAATATAAGCCACATTTAAACTTTTCATGGTCGGAATTTGGGGGGGGAAGTGTGGCTTATATTACTGTATATCATCATACCCAGAAAGGGCATCACTGATTATTATGTTTTTTACTCTGCCATTCACACACAGGGGATGATGTTTCAGAGAATAATACTGAGGTGCTTTTTGTACCTCAGTATTATCTTGTACCATGATGTGCACCAAGAGGCGAAGATTGCTTGCAGCTCCAGTTCTGGGGGCAGAGGAATGGGGTAATCTGGGCTGATGCTACACAATAAGGATGCAAAGCTATACACAGTCCATATACTTTTACACTGGGCAATTTCAGTCAATGCATTCTTTACCTGTCTGCTCTGGCTCGCTCTTATCTTCATCTTCTATGTCAAACTCAGACTCTCGCTCTTCATATTCTACATTTTCATCCAGTTCCTTAAAATCAGGTGCAAAGGCACTCCAGTTTTCCTAAGCCACAAATCCAAAGAACATTTTACGCTTGTGCCCTGGTACAGCAGCTATATAATCACACCCGAGCTATGCACCAAAGTGCCACAAACCATGTGCGACATCATAGGACCAGTCCTTCTTTGAGATACAGAGTCACAAGGCCTACTAAACAAGAGGGCTAGTTACTTGTTTTACGTAACGTGAAATCAGGATCTCTTTCATCTCTTCCCATTTTTCTTCTCCCCTCAGTGAAAATCATTCTTGCAACCCTCTGGCTACAAACAGTTTTTTTTATCAGTTTTGAAATTATTTGATTCTCTCTGGTGAGTATTTTTAGAAAGATGTTGGTCCTGCAGTGTAAAAGCTTATGCAAATAATGGCAAAAAATAAAACCAGAATGACCAATGAAATAAGGGTCATCCAGGGAAATTAAAGTGTAGAAATGGAAGAAAATGCATCAGTACTACTTACCACTTGATTTTGAGCCCATATGGATACTACACCACTGGAAATAGAAGCGATGATAGGTCGGACAGGATGCCACTAGATTATACCAGAAAGAGGGAAGAAAAGTGGTACATTTTTTAAAATACAGTCTGGCCCATTGCTGTGACAAGATGAATCCTGTTAGGAGGAGACAATGCAGTACTTACTGCCACATCTAGCAACAGCTCTCCCCTTGTGCCATGGAGGATTTTCACTAAGTTCCCAATGCTCTTCTCCCAGATGTACAAAGCATGCTGACGTGCTGACCCTGCAACAATGTACTCCCCATCGCCAGAGAAACAGCATTTCTTCCAAGGCGTCCTGCAGAAAGAGCAATTAACAGGACCTTGTTCAAGTGCACACTAGGGAGAAGCAAGGGTTCAAAAGAATTGCAATTGTTAAAAGATGATTATGCATAGCTGGAAGTGGGCTTCTCTGAAACTGCAAATAGTAAATTCTGCAATGCAAGTTATACAAATCGGTCAAGTCAGGATACGTTCCCCCAAAATAACTTCTTTGATCTTAAGTCTCATGCAAACAAATCTAGAAGAAAATAAGAAAGCTTGAAAAACTATGTGAAGACTGCAGTTGCTTCACTTGCCTTGCTATTGGTTTGTTGCAGACTTTGGTGCTGTGTTCAGTCACTTTTATAAGCAACCAGAACTGATGTGAACTTATAGAAATATATAATAATAGGACAGTAGCTGGTGCAGAGGAGTGACTTAAAAACTGTGAGAAGGACTTCGCTGGCAACTAAGCAAGGAACTGTCAATGACTCCCATCATTCCATCTGGCTGCTTCAAAGGGAGCATCGAAATGAGCCCCCACCAGCCTAGCAAAAACCAGTTCTATCTTCATTAGCAGCCAAACAACCTAGCTGCATCAGAGGGAAAGGTGAGATAGCAAAACACCCCAAAATGCCACATGCCCACCCTGTTGCCCCCACCCTCAGACGACTGGCCATGACTATCTTAGTTTCCTCTTCCCAGACTATGAGTTTTCTGTTCTGCAGGGCATTTGAAGGCTTTAACTGTAGTGTGTCTTAGTGGTTTTAGATCTGCTAACCGATGCCTGTTTTAAGCTCCTGTGATCTGTGTTGCATTTTATTGTGTTGGCTTTTTGCATTTGGGTTTCATCCTGGGTTGGAAATTTAAGATTGACTGCAGGTTTTACAACATAATTGTTATGTTTTAAACCAACTTGTCTAGAAAACTTGTTTATGAAGTGTTTAACAACTAGAAGATATAATATCAATAATGAAGATTTAAAACTTTTAACTGCCTTGAGTGCACTGGCAGAAAGATGTTTTATAAATGTAGTAAAGGCAGCAATTAATCCAAACACTGCCCTGTCTATGAATCTCAGGCTTCTCTTTACGCTACATGATGCTATGTTAGAGATTGTATTTTGAATTTAAGTAAAAAAAATACAGCCTATTTTTTGGATTACAGAAGATTCATTCCACCCCCACGCACCCATATTCAAAAGGTAATTGTGGACAGAGCTGCACAATGTAGAAAGGGGATCCTGCTTTACTGCAGAAGAAAGGGCTCTGAGAGCTAAGAAGCAGGCAATCTGGACCTAGTTCCTTTGGAACAACAGCACTCAAGGTCTTTAGGGGGTAGAATGCTTGTTTTTCAAGCTCTGAGAAATGAAGTTATACCAGAGGACAAACTAGCAGTAGGGCCTTTGAATACTGAAAAGCACATGCCCTTGACTCAAGACAGTTAATTCCTACCTGTTCACCAAGTCCTGCAGCTTTTGCATTGGCTCTGGTTCTCCATCTCTACCACAAGTCAAGATTTCCCGACCATCATAGACTCTGATTATGCGATCAGCAGTATTTATTAGAAAGCAACTGTGGGAGGGGAAAGAGATACAAAATGCTGTAATGATACCATTCATTCCAAATATACTGCTGAGCCACTGTACTCCAGCAGGTTATATAAGAAATAGGATAAACCCATAGACCAGGATCCTAGTATTATTATTAATACTTTGTTGAATTTATTTGTTACACTTCCACCCAAGCCTCTAGGTGATATAAATAAGAGTTAATTAAAAGCATCCAATATAGGAATATCACTATAAAATAATTAAAACTAAATCACCAGTCAGACTGAAAAGTAATGAAACTCTTACCCCTACAAGCACTGGCAAGTTAATCGAGTACAAACTAAGACCAAAGGTACAACCAAATACCTCCTTTAGGCCTTCCCAAGGACAATGTTATTTGAACAGCAGCTCTCCATGTATGAAAGTGTGAACAGAGTCAAAGTCTTCAACTCACCTTCCTTTTCGAGCAAACTCTATAGATTTAATAGCTGTAGTATTGCTGGTTCCTGTAGTTACTCTGAAGGAAGCAACAAGGTCCTGAGTGTCTGTCTTTAAGACCAAGATCTAACAACGTAAGTAAAAATAAATCAGGTAACTTTTACTGTGACCTTTTCACCACATACACTTCTTGTTTAGAGTTCATAAGGAAAGGCAATAAAAGTCTGCACAGGCATCAAAGTGTGCTATTAAAAGTCAGTCCTGTCAGTGATTTATGAGACAACTAAGCAAGGAACCATGTCTTCCTCTCTCATCAATAAAAAGGAGAGGTTAGTGGCAAGTTCAACACCAGCAACACCATCAATTTAAGACAGTGAAATCCAATGGAGCAGGTATGGAATTAGAGTAGACAATCTCTGTGCAGCAACTGCATGCAATTCATTCTCTAAAATGGGATCTGTCCAAAAGAAAAAGTCCCATGACGACATTGTTCACTACATTAAATTCTGAAGGTTTCTTGGACACAGACGGGTGCGGGGTGGGAAATTTCAAAGCATTTGGGCTGTTTATTTAAATAGGAAATATTATGAAGTTACACAGAGTTAGTATCTGATTCGGTTCACAGCAGATATGTCAGAGTGCGTAAGCTGAATTCTTTATTAAAAAATATAAGCTTTCATTAGAAATGTAAAGAAGCCAGCAACTGCATACACTGCTAGAACTGTTAGGGAAGAATGTCAATAATGTAGATCAAGCAATGATGATGTACAAAAGGGTGCCAATGGGTGTGTATCGGTGTGTGTGGAATCTTCTCACATCCATCAATGGGTTGAATGTGGCATACACAAACTATAGTCAAGGCCCTATGGTGCAGTTGTCTGTGATCCTCACATGTTAACAACCTTTCATTTCTGAATAAGAGAATTTTTTCTGCATAGTCTATTTTAGATAATGTGTACCCAGCTGCTTCATCAAAGCTGAAATAAATTTTGCTTAGACTCATGATATTCCTGGAATATTCTGAGCTGAGAGAGAGAAACAGAGACAGAGACAGAGACAGACAGAGAGAGAGAGAGAGAGAGAGAGAGAGAGAGAGAGGAACCAAGACAGCAATAAAGGGAAGCACATTTCTTCTATTTACAACACTTCAAAGGCAAGTCATACAAATCAGACAACTGAACCCGCTACCCACCAAATATTAGTTCAGTGAGTTCTCACCTTCCCTTTAGCATTCCCCGTGTAGATATATTCCCCTCGCCGGTCAAAAGAAGCCACCACATTCAGATCAGAATCATCATCCACTGGTAGGACAACATGTTTTGAATCAGACAGTGTTAGCATGACAGGTGCAGACTTCATTGGACATACCAACACCCTGTTTCTAAACAAATAGAAACCAACAAGAAACAAAAAAAGAATTTCTCAAATTTTCTATTTTCTTACCTGGTGTCACTTTTAGAACAGGGGGAAAAGGGGTAGGCTAAAAGGAGGTTTCTAAGGATGCAGGAACTTTGTGTATGCCTGAAAGCAGAGGCTTCAGAGCTAGAGATCAGCGAGGACAAGAAAAAAGAGAGAACACAGAGATGAAGGAGGTGGGATCGAGGCAAGGAAAGCCCTCCAGGCAAAAGGCTTAGGGATGCAGACAAGACACTGCAGATAGAAAGCAGAAGCTTGGCAGAGCCCTTTCTTGCATGAGGTGTCTGCATCTTTTTCTTTAGAATTATGGTGGTTTTCCACATATGCAAATTAATG
Organism: Podarcis filfolensis; assembly: GCF_964270895.1. Taxonomy (NCBI): domain Eukaryota; kingdom Metazoa; phylum Chordata; class Lepidosauria; order Squamata; family Lacertidae; genus Podarcis; species Podarcis filfolensis. Next base: position 58,991,965 of record NC_139609.1, read on the forward strand.
CAGATTTAATCTATTACTTGGCTACTATTCTTCAATCACATGGCAGTCATGCTTTAAAACAAGTAGCAGCATACTGAATTGGGCCATAAAGATGGCCACCCACTAGGATTAAGAGTCTCTGCATGTACAACTATCTGTGCAAAGACCCCCTCAATGCCAGATGTCAGGAGGTGGGCGTGGGAGGTGAGCAGTCAGTGGTCTCAGGCTGCACGGCAGGATCCCGGTAGCCCTCTTCACGGGTTGGCTATATGCATGGAGGGGCCACTTCTGAGGACTGCTATTGAACTATCACCAGCATATTGATGACTTCCAGGAACAAAGCTTCAGATAATCTCTCATAGTGGAGGAATTCAGCACCACGCTGGGATGATGATCAGCACAAGCATTTCTGATTGCCAGACATAAGGACCCCTCCTCTCCTCCCCCTGCACACTGTTATGGGGGTTCTCCCAACTGCTCCCCCCTGAATTGATTTGAGGGCTGTGTTGTAGGAGGTAGGACCCATGTTGCGCTAGTGGGACTTGTTGCACGGGCTCCCGCTAGAGCAGCCATTTTGATGAATATGGCCCACAGTAAAGAACTGTGTTGAATAAGGCAAATGATGGAATATAATCTTGATTAGAGTACGGTAGGCAAGAAACCATTCAGTTTTCAAAGACTGCTCTAGGGAAAGGTCTTTGTTAGTATTACTTACTGATCGCGGGGGTGGTACTGGACTTTCAGGATCGGAGAAGGGAAACGAAACCTCTGGTCACAATCACCAGTCAGAACATCCCACTGAGATACCATATTATCAGTTGACGCACTCACCAATTTGTGGCCATCTCGACTCCAACTGGAAGAGAAAGTTCAAGATCACAACTTTTGTTTTGTTGCTATCCCACATATATTATTTAAAATGGTCAGAGCTACTGGCTCATAATATGCTTTCAAATCAAAAGAGTGTTCTATCAAAGGAACATCCAAGTAAATGTATTTAAACTGGGGTGCCAGTATACAGAACTAATCAATTAGATTATTTGTTTTGGGGACTATTATTTTAACCACACTGAAGTGAATAGTGCTCTATACTGCAACTCAAGCTAAATTTACTCAGATACCAATGCATTTATAGCAGAGCAGAATGGAGATTGTAAAATTTCTCGAAACAAAGCATTTGTAATAAAAAATACTTTATGGCTTTTGCACTAAAAAGCCTACAAAACCCAGAAACACTTAATACAGCAAAACACTGAGGGGGTTTTTTCCTACTGTATGTTATTAAAAAATCCAACAATGAGGTCCTGAAGTATCCAATAAAAAGTAACAAGCAAAATATTTCTATAATGATGAAGTTCAAATTCAAAAAGTTATCTGTGCTGGAAAAGGGAAGTTATTTATTTATTTAAAGCTTATATTCCGCAGTTTCCCAGCAGGTGGATGCAAAGCAGCCAGGATCAAAAGAAAGGATAATTTAATGAGCTCAAAGGGATTTAGACTTGTTTTTCTTTGATAGCAGCATGCCATGTTGCAAGTTAAACTGATTTTGAAACTGAAGTGTGTTTCAAAAGTATCTGTGATACAGAGCTCATCAATTCAAAGAAAAGATCAAAAGATCCACTGGGCGAGCATAAGCCCCTTGCAAGAATCTAAGAGGCAATCAGATTCTCAAGTCTATAGCTGTGATCCAAAGATACTGAATGCATGTGGGGAGGGGGGCATGAATCATCTGTGTAGCTGGATCTTTCGTTGATTTTTTTCCCTGCAGCAGCTTTCACTATCAAAGAGATGACTTTAAAAACCAACTTTCCTTTTTAGCTCTTGGAGTGTAAACTTCATGCAGAGTTCAAGCTGTGTAAGTTTCAACTTGTGAAAATGATATACTGAAAACATGACATGCACACTGTGTTTTTTTACTTAAGCTGAGAGTATGCTATCAATCAAACATATTTAACTCATATCGAGATAAATTTCTTACCATAAAGAACAGACCGGGTGGATATGAGCACTTATGATTTTTGCTATGCCTCTTGTCAAGAAGTCCCAAATGACAATCCGACCATCATTACAACCTACTGCTAAAAGTGTGCCCCACCTGTTAAAAGTACAAGTAAGGGCCATACTAATGCAGTCCAGTGTGCCATCAGCTTCCTGAAAACAATGAAAGGTATAAAAATCAATGTCAACCAATTTCACTTCAAAGCTATATAGCCAGTACGCTTCACACCTTTGAAATGTCTCAGGCAAAGTAAGGCCACTGCTATTTGAGACTGACCTAGACACTGAAGGGAAAGTATGCACAAGATTAAAAATCAGAAGTTGAAGGGATGCTGGTTTTCAGATAGACATGTTTTCCTGATGCACTTTAATATACACCAAGTATCCACATTGCAGTTCAGCAAACATCTGCTTCCCGTCTTCAAACATAATAAAACCAAGTCACAAGCCAAAGAACATTAGAATAGAATGTGTCAACTTTGAGTGAGGGAGACATTTACCTCTGGATAGTTCTGTCCAAATGATTCTGAAATAAAACAGAAGTATAAAGCATGAAATAAGTTATACAGTACCACATTTTTTGTGTTATACAATACTTCATTTTTTTAAAAAAATGAAAGTATGCTGTTTATAATGAGAAATTTGATCCCAAATGTCAGGCATCGGCCCTTAACTCTCATCAGCTCCAGCCAGCACACCAAATGATCTAGGATGAGAACAGTTATATAGTCCAGTAACATCAGGAGGGCCACAGGTTCCCCACCATGGTTATAAATCAGTGGTGAGTGCTAAGTGGGCCCATAGTTCAAAATCCGGAGGTAGTTCTAGCAACAAAGCACAGACAACTAAAATATTCTTAACTTGGCAAGGTGGGTGCAAATCAGCTATCTAGGCAACAATAAAATAAGACTATAGAGCAGAATGTAAGTGCATGACATTTGATGTAAACATGCAGATGCCAAGCATTACAAAATTATCACAACTCTCTGTAAGAATAACCTCAGTATTACCTTGATGTAATAACCTTCAGAAAGAAAGGGCTCTGCTTCTAATCCTACTTATATGGGAAGTGAGGCAGATAGAAGAAAAATATGTAAAGCCATGCTTATAGGTGCTTTTAATCTGGTGCTCACATTGTTTTTAGGCTACTTGTGTTAACCTATATTTTATGGTGCTTTATAATTACTGTTATTTTATTGCATTAATTATGAGCCATCTAAATGTGTTGAAAATGAATGGAAGATAATAAATTTAATAAAATTATTTTTTTAAAAAAACCACCCCAAGACTGAGGGTCAAACTACATACGTTAAAATGCATCTTTGCACTTTGCAGAATTCTTAAAATGCAAATAACATCAACTGAGGGTGGGCTTACCATTCGTGGGATGCAAACGGGGGATTTCTTCCCAATGTAGATACTGGTTTTAGAGGCGGGATTATCCTCAGGGCAATAAAAGGTGGGGAAAGGGTTAAAATTCCTCTCCACGGCTGACCTCATGCCCCACCAGCTGATGCTATTTGCATTTTCAAAACTTTCTTAAATACAAAAATGCTTTAATGCCACATCCACTTTGACTCTCTGTTTTTCTCCTATTCAGGGGCTGGTCAGCTAGGACAGGTGTGGGGAACCTTTGATCCCACCGCATGTTTTGAACTACAATTCCCATAATCCCCAATAAGTATGGCCAATAGGCAGAGATGGTGAGCCCAAAAGGCTTCCCAGACCTGAACTAGCACTTAATGCAATGATTCCCCACTTTTTCAAGTAGTCTGCTTTTTCTGGTTTTGTCTTCCCATGTAGCACGTGTCATGGACCACTTGCATAAATATCAAGAGGCATTTGCCCTGCAAATACCTTTCCAAAATGCCAATGGTTTCTGCTTAAGATACAATAATTTTGCAAATTCATCCTTTGTATGTGTATGTGGGCACTTTGCATGTGGATTCTCTTTCCTTTGGAGCAGGCAGTAGCATCAGGCGTCAGTTTGATCCTTCCCAGGTCTTAAATCAAAAGCTAAAGAACCTAAATTATTCCCCTTCCCTACTGAGAATACACCAACTGAAAACAGGTTTAGAAATCAGTGAGACTGGATAGGATTGGGCTGTAAATATGTCTAGGAAAAGCTTTGATCAAATTCTGAGAAACCTTTGAGCAGGATGGCAAACGGGTTAAAGTGAACCAGATCTTCCAGGGAGAATGTGGGGTATCACAATGTTTCAGCACACTGAATGGGCAACGCTTATCTCGCACGTTAAAAATGTGTGATCCCTAGGGTGTACCCTTGACGCATAACCAAACGCTGGGCAGCACAAACACAGAAATGGTGCGGTGCTACACATGCTTGCTTCGAAGTAACAGCCACTATGTTCAGTGGGGCTGACTCACGGCTGTGTGAACAAATACTGCAGCCTGAAGAAACTTCTTTGGTCCCAAGACACTAGAAACCGAGTGGTCAAAACTGGCATGGCTGCCATGGCAACGGGACTGTCAGCTTGTTAGCAACAGGGCAGGCAGGAGGAAAGAAACCTGCCATGGGAAATCAAGCACCGCCATGACTTCAGGGAAGCAGTTTCTGCCAGTGGAGGAGGAGGAGGAAGAGGAAGAGAGGAAGAGGTGAGCAGCGAAGGTGGGCGACCACGAATTTACATGCCATTAAACCAGCCCCCAGGGCTGCATCCCCTGACTTTTTAGCTGATGACGAACTTAAAAGAGGTGTCAGTCAACCGACTCTGCCAAGAATTATGAAGCCGCGTTTTGTGCAAGCGGCGTGAGGAGGGGGACCTTCTCCCAGGAGCCGCCCCAGCCCAAGCGCTTCTCCGGCCCCTGGTCCGAGTCGGGTGCCCCGGCACTTCGCTGCCTTCCAAGTCCCAGGCGCTCCGGCCCCCTCGCGCAGCGCAGCCGCCCGCCCCGGCCCCCTCCCGCCCCACCAAAGGGAAGGACCGAGGAGGTCTCGACACGACCATTTAAAAAGCCACGCACCCAGCAGTTCCAGATTCATCTTGGCCACTTTCTCGCTCCGTCCGATCCCGCTCCGGAACCAAGGACCCCGGGGTCCTCGCGCACACCCAGCCAAGGGGCCCGGCTTAAGGCTCAGCCTGACACAACCGCAGCCCACTCGTTTCGCAGGGCTCCGGTCCGGCTTCCGAGTCACGCCGAACTCCGGGCCTCGACGCTCGCCTTCATCGCTTCGGGACGGCGGCGAACAGCGTCTCGGGGCAAAGGGTTTGAGTGGCGTCAGGAGCAGGCAGTCGCCAGGGCAGCTACGAATCCTAGTCCGTCGAATAAAGAACACCGGCTCGAAACGAAGCAGCGTGCGCGAAGAGTTCCGGGAGGCGGGCGGCAGCGGAGGAGGAAACGGGGCTGGCGTAACGCATGTTATTCTAGGGCAGGTATGGGAACCTGCGTGCCTCCATATGTTGTTGAAATCCGGCTGCAACCAGGTTATCCTGGCTGAGGCTGATGGGAGTTGTAATCCAACAAGATCTGGAGAGCACCCGGTTCACCTTCCTGGCCTGAAAGGGAAATCGAGAGGCATGTTGTGATAGCCGCAGGGCTTGTGGGGGGGGGGGAAGCATCTACTGAGCCGCCTTTTCTCTCCAAATTACAAATATCCATAGCTGTCAACTTTTCCCTTTTCTTGCTAGGAATCGTATTCGGAATAAGGGAATTTCCCTTAAAAAGGGGGAAAATTGACAGCTATGCAAATATCTGGAGAGAAAGAACTGAGATACTAAAAGCAAAGCAGGGTAGCTATGCTTGGGAAATGGCTTCTCAATCAGTGTTGCTAAATGTTGTATGTAAAGGTATTAGAAGCAGCAGCAGCTGTAACGTGTTTCGACATGATTTCATGCGGGTAGTTTTTAGACTTCCCTTCGAAGCAAATCCCAAATTTTCTTGTACCTATTTCTGATAAACCACTGCCCTTATGTCACATAACCTTACCACATAGTCTGGAATTGTCGTTTTTAGGTTTCAGCACCAGAAACACAACCCTTCTGTCTCTAGCACTTAAATCTGTTGGGACATTTACTAAATATTTACTAACTTACATTGTTTCAGAAGCAGGTTCAAGATAGGTGGTTGCAGAGTAAATGAACACACCACGATGCAGCAAGCAGAAAGCATCTTTAGCTTTTCTTAAGTGGGTGGTGGCGATAACAGTGCTTCTACTTGGGAGGGATATGAGTGGTACAAATACACAACTATTTCAGTTTTATGGACGGTGCACTTCAAAAAAAGTTATATGTTTATATATACAAATAAAGTGACTGTAAGTGTCTTAAGTTATTGTTCGTAAAATGATAAGAGTATCACAACATAGACATCTTTTTCTGTAAACTGGCATACTTCTTTTTTCAGGTTCTTTTTGGTCTTGGTGGTTCTTTCTCCCAAAAATCAAAAGTCATGGTAAGGCTGTGAATATTTACCTTCCAATACATTTTTATCCCTCTGTTACAGTAATATATTAAACAGAAAACAAATACAGCGGTACCTCTGGTTACGAACTTAATTCATTCTGGAGGTGCATTCTTAACCTGAGGTACCACTTTAGCTAATGAGGGCCTCCCACTGCCGCCAGTTAACAATTTCTGTTCTCATCTTGGGGCAAAATTCTTAACCCGAGGTACTACTTCCAGGTTAGCAGAGTCTGTAACCCAAAGTGTTTGTAGCTCAAGGTGTTTGTAACCCGAGGTACCACTGTACGAGTGCTACTTTTTCTGTATTTGTTCCCAAAGTATAGGGTAAGCTGCCTTATAGAAGTTAAGAAAATGCTAAGAAAGCTGCAGTTCACTTTCTGCATTCTATGTGAATTGAGAAGAACAGGAGGCAAAATGCCTTGTTTCTTGCTTCTCAACAACAAACATCCTGCTTCTTCTATTGGCAGTGGGGTGAGGAAGTGGGAGGTGAGCAGACCTCAGGCCCAGGGATCAGAAGTAGGCCTCCACATCATTCTGTCCAGTGCTCAGGACTCTGCCAAGGCCAATTTCTCACTGGTTCTGCTCTGCACTGCCATCTTGTGTTTTTACCTGGCTGGAATGTGTCCTTGAAACTTTTGCTTGCCTGGATGGAGTGGTATTTGTTTGGCCACACCCACTTTGGCTACACCCACCCCTTGGTAAGTGACCCCTGTCATTGTCCAAAAGGGAGTGTGGCCCTGGAGCTGAAAATGTCTGCCATTTCTCTAGTCTTCTTTGGAAGTTTCCTGGTCCTCCATTTTAGTCTTATCTCAAAGTCCAGGGCCACTACCCAAATTCTCAGCCAAAATTTGGGAGGGGTGAAAGAAGAGTCTCTTCAGCAACTTTTCGAACATGTTTTGAATGAAAATAACTACCCTCTTTTTTGCTCTGTTTGGAAACTCCTATCTTGTATAGGTTTATTTGCCAAGGAGCCAAGATTAGCTGGGGCATCTTGCCAGTGAAAACTGAGGTTTGCTGCAATGTATTTACTTGCAGGAGGCAATGCTTCTTGAGTACCTGTAATCCTAGCTTGATGCTGGAAAAATTATATGCAAGATGGCAGCCTAATTCAATTTTGTAGATTGCAACATGCGCTGTGATAGAGGCTGTTTCTGTTTTGTGTGGGGTTCTTGCTTTGTCGTTAAATTCATCGGCAATTGGGATTTCTATAAAACATTTGCTGGTTATATGATTGGGACTAAAGACTTTGAAGAACTATAACAGAGCACCTCTGTCTTTCTGACAGGCACAAATCCAGTTTCATTTTCCTGCGCTAATGCTGACTCACTTGTTGACAAGTTGGTGTACCTTGCCCTAGGAAAATGCTGGGAAATGTTCACAATATTCCATGAGATCAGCTGAAAAGCTTGTCTATACTTATGTGGCTTTTTAGATTTCCAAATATGAAAAAGCCCGGGCAGATTTTACGTTTCCAAATAGGTGTAGTCCTGGTTAGTTGTTCTAGTTAAAAACAAGTTTCTTGAGCACCTTAAAGACAAACTGTTGTGTAAGGTTTCATGGACTAGCACATAGGAAACTGCTTTTATGGAGCTTGATCACTGGTCCATCTAGCCCAATATTATTTACACTGACTGGCAGCAGCTGTCTAGGATTTCAAATGTCTTTCCTAGCTCCACCTGGAGATACTAAAGATTGAACCTGGGGCCTTTTTCATACAAATCATGTGCTCTCCCGCTGAGCTACAGCACCTCCCCATACATATTATCAAATCCATGAAACTGTAACATTAGTTGGCATATTATGTACATACATCTGGATGGGTGTTGGTGAGTAAAAAAAACACACAACAGGGATCAAATGGTCATGAAATGCATAAAGTACAACCTATAGCAATTTAGTTAAACTACACATTATGTAATTTGTACTTTTGAAAAAGCATACGTAAACTCATCACCATTCTCCGGGGGGGGGGTGGTGAAGCAATCACAGGGCCCCAATCCAGAACATGCTCCCAGTGTGGATGGGGGCTCTGCGCCAGTTTCCTTGTGAAAATCCCTCCTACCCACTGATTTAGCTAAGCCCTGCTATGTGGCAATGTGTGGGAAAGCCTTCCTTGTGATGGCACCTTAGCTTTGGAATTTCCTTCCCTCTAATATATGGCTTGCATCTTTTTTTAAAAAACAACAACTATTACTTCGGATGTCAGCTGAAGACCTGGTTATTCACCCAAGCTTCTTGTTACACTTTAATGCCAAAATTGATGTTTATTTTAGCGTTGACTGGCTGGAAACTTATCTGCCTTCTTTTGCAGTGCTTGTAAAAGGTATGTGGATGAACTGTAACTTGCTCTGGAATTGCAACTGAAATGAACAGGTAAAGAAATGCTTTAAATAAATAACTCTCTGAGGATGCAATTTCCTGGAAGCAAATAGCAGCTGGGGGTGGAGATTTCCAGGAGGAAACTGGTGTAGGACCACCATTCAAATCAGGAGCTCTTTTTAGATTATGGTGTTCTGACGGCTTTTTCTTCAAAGAAAAAATATCCCGTTTAAGTATGAACAATATGCAGTTTAGCCCTAACGATCATTCACAGTTGTGACAGTAAGGAATAGGTAAGGTATAGGACCCCTGGATGGTTAAGTCCAGTCAAAGGCAACTACGGGGTGCAGCGCTCATCTTGCTTTCAGGCCAAGGGAGCTGGTGTTTGTCCAGTTTTCTGGGTCGTGTGACCAGCATGACAAACGCTTCTGGCACAACGGAACACCGTGACGGAAATGGTGTTTACCTTCCCGCCACAGCAGTACCTATTTATCTACTTGCAGTGGTGTGCTTTTGAACTGCTAGGTTGGCAGGAGCAGAGACAGGGCAACAGCAGCTCACCCCATGGTGCAGATTTGAACCGCCGACCTTCCAATCGGCAAGCCCAAGATGCTCAGTGGTTTAGACCACAGTACCACCCACACCCCTACAGTAAGGAATAAAATGATGTGTAATGAAAGGGCGAACTGTCCTTATTCAAGCCTAGAATGCAATCAAATCTTCGGTAAATTCTAATCCAGCAACCGCACACTGACAAAAGATCTTGCACCCACTTAATTGTATTTTATTATAGCACAAGCTTTCATGGACAGATGTGTCTGGCCTCCATGATTAGCCTTTACTGTATGCATTAGACTAACTCTAACCAGTACATTGTTTTTTTGCACACCTGCCCTGCTGCTGCAGTTTTTAATTAATCCTTAGGGATAAATTAGATGGAATAGCAGCAGACCTGGATATCAAAGGCAGAAGGGAAGCATAGTACACAGGATACCCTCCTTCCCATGGGAACTCGTATTGCTGCAACCTGACAGAGATAAAATAACCTTGAAAACTGTGGGTGGGTGGGAAAGAAAATAGAGCAGGCAAGGGTTAATTTAGCCCTCAAATGTTTTAAGTCCTTCCCTCTTCTTACACATCCCAAATGCCCCAAGTTGTACCCTCTGGCAGCAAAAGTAATTGGGAGGAGTCATCTATCAAGTCTCATTTGCCATCTAAATCCAGGATGTTAAACCTTTAGAAACAGTTAAAGGAATTCATGTTAAGCAACATGGCTGCCTAGAGCGGCCAAGAGGAAGTGCCTTTTTTCCCATCTAATTTCAAGAGCTGTTGCATTTACAAAGAGATTGATTAAATTTGTATAACTAGCACTATTTGTCAAGAGCTGCTGACAAATGTTAGTATATGTTAGTACATGGCTTATTAAGTTTTATTCGTTTAGAAGAGATGTTTGGGGAATCTTTACAATAGAGGTGAACATGACAGGAGCATTTTTGTTCCCGTATTACAGTTCTGTGTATAACTTCTCTCCATTTTATGGTATTTGCTTTTTCTTTTTTGAATATCCAGAATTACAAGCAGGCATAGTTGTTTTTTTATACGATAGTAAGAAATTGTGGCAGCCTTATATTTTTCTATTGCCAGACATTACTTATTGCAGTAGTAAAATAGAAATCTCTTCCAAACTAATCCTCTAAAATCCTAGGCCACCTTGAAGATGCCTATGGTAGAATATAAGAGGCAATGACTGGGACAAATGGCTTTGAATGGACCGTGAGCAGACCCAAAACAGCCTATCAAAATTACAAAGACTAACCCACTTCATTCCATCATAATAAGATTATCTGATTAAATGAGCTCTTAATCCATTGAAATTTATTATGCCAGAATGAAATTTGCCAGCTTTAAGGTGCCACAGGTTTTTGACATCAATGATTGCCAACATGCCATATCCAGAGTTGTAATCATGTTGACTGCAGCAAAAACAGATTGCATTTTATCAAGCAAGGCTGCAATATAATATAGTGAAGAGAAAGATTAGGTGGAAACTCTTACAACAGGAATTGGGATTATTATTGTGTATACTATCCTAGGGGCAGTACTGGCACATCCCCAAATAAGTGATGAATTTTGTGATGCAGTTCAGTACCCACAAGGACATCCATCCATCCCCATTGCCAAAGAGCATGTACTGCTGTAGCTTCATCAACACAAGCCCCCACCCTTGTGGCTCAATATCCACTTGATCAGTTTATTAGCAGGTATTATTACTACCACTCCCTAGGTGGTGGTGTGACAGATTCAAAACTCAGCAAAGTCTCTGGAACAATTATTGGAAAAGTAAAACCACACAAGCAGCAGCAAAAAATGTTAATGCAACCTTTATTATACAGCACAGCACTTCTGTGCATTCTACTCTCTATTAAAACAGACTTTCATTATAGCACTAAATGAAGTCTTGACCCACAGTCACGTCTCTTAAAATACACGTAATGGGGGAAGGGGCTGCAGTGGAGAGTAAATTAGTATTACAGAATACAAGGGAAATATTTTTCTCAATCATGTCATTTTCCATGTTATTGCACTTTTCCTATACAGTTGGTAAGTTTGTTACCTTTGCCTTTAACACTAATATACATAAGTTTTTTTAAAAAATAAAAGTAGTACAAAAAATCTATAGGCATTACATTGGAACTGTACAACTCTTAACTCAGGTTTCTACCTCCCCCCAATAGCCAAGTTGTAACAGTTGACCATCAGTTTAATAGAACCAAAACAAAGGGAAGCATTAGAAGTTCAAGAAATACAGTGCTATTTAAGCCCCTGAGGGAGTTTTAAATGCTGCTGTGCTCTTATTCTCTCCCTGGAGGGGGAAAAATCATAGTATTAAAATTTAAAAAATAACAAAGTGAGGACAACTGGCGAGGAGACCAGTAGATACAGAGAAGGCATTATGTACATCTCTAAAAGTGAAAGCTCAACAGAGAACCACATTAGATTGGGATCCAGTACTGATGGTCCTTCCATTAATGACAGTCACCCTACAAGAGCCTACATTCAAGCAGTTTCTGAGCCTCCAAATACTATCCAGGAGGGAAGGGGCTGAGAGAAGGATGAACACAAAAGTGCTAAAAAAAAAAGATAAATAGAATAGCTTGCACTTGAATTCAACAAGCTAGAAGGGCTTGCATTGTATATTCAAATCACTAGAAGTACTACAGATGGACACAAAAATGGTCAGTTGCCAAACAAAAGCTCCCATAATCCACTGCACTAGACAGCAATGTGATAGACAGCAGCAATGCACTAGCAAGCTGAGGGCAACACTCCAGCATCGCAACATGGCAATGTGACATTGCATTCAAGCCTTGCTTTCACTCATGTGAATCCTATGTAGTGTTCGTATCCAGAGCCTAAATTGGCCACAATATCCAGAGCAGAAATAAGTAGCCTAGCAATTGGTCAGCTTTGAATAGCTCCATCTTTGAACCATGAGCTACTAGCACCACTATGGATTCCTCCAACTCTGCTTTCTGTAAGTATGCTTGTTTTTGTAAACTAGTTTGATTTATCATGTTTCCAACTCTAAAGAAACCTCTTTTTTGGAGCACCTGCTTTAGCCATCCAGTCAGTGGCAACCTGTAAACGTTGCATAATACAGTTTAGTAAACAAAGTTTCCTTTTGGGTACAGAAGAAAGTGGGTAATGAAATTAACTTAAGAGGCAGGTGGGGAGAGAAGAGGTATTTTGCAGTGCATAAGATAGTTGTACGTGAGCACAACAATAACTTTATTTTTAAAACAACAACAACCAGGAGTTGCTTCTAACAGATCTTCAGTTTAATGCTTTTTGTCAAGTAACTGGAGTGGGATCGCAGTGATAGATGCTCTGCACTCACAGCTGGCCTGAATACACAGATAGCCACCATTACCCCCTACCATAATACCTGGTAGTGGCATCTGTTTGCCTCTATTGAAACAGCTATGAATAATTTTAGTGTGTTCAAAATACATGCTTCTTGGGCCACAAGGGTGGTAGTAACGTAGAGAAAGCATACAGCATTGCCAAATATGAACGAGGGTGTATGTTTTAATCGAAGTCAAATGTGCTTTAACTAGAAGATCTTTAGATGACACAAAACCCATCTCTTCCCTCTTGTGAGGCATGTCAGGGGGCCTGTGAAATCTGATTCAGAGCTGCTCAGAATAATTAAAATTTATGCCTAACAAAGGAGCACATGCATGGTTGTACATTGGGAAAGGTCTACTGAGCCAGAGGTGTCCATGGGGAAGACAGTCCTAGTGGAATTTGATAGAATACTTTAACTCAAGTTTTCAAAAAGGCACAGGGTATTATAGAATAAGGAAGTGGCTGTTTGGGAAAAGCTATACAAGCCGTTTTCAAATAGTTTTATTCATTTTAATTTTACATAAACTATATACTTCCAAAAATACTGACCTAGACCCTCCTAACTCTAAACAAGGTCACTAGCCACTGTAGCACAGAGTAAACGGGTATGAAATGAGTAATACTGTCAAATGACTGGAACAGTGGCCTAGCTAGTACATAAGTGACATTTCTAATATCTATTTGAGAATATATGTGCTTTTTTGTGAGCATGCTTGGCAACCGTGGCTGCCCATTCAAGTTGCCAGATGCTACAATTTGTGGACAGAAGTGTGAATACAGTTTTGATCACCACATAGCAATGAATGCCCATTAAGTAAAAAGCAATCATTTTAAAAGCACAGTTTCAATTTTATTGCACACAGGAAGGGTTCATCTAGGCTGGGCCAGTAACATTGCAAGGTCACTTTTGTCTCTAGTAGTTTATGTAAACAGGCAAGAGGCTGTAATTCTGCTTTGTGCAACAGAAGCAATGGACTGTATGTTGCATGTTTGATTGGCTTTGTATAGCGCACACTCAATTATCCTATGACGATGAAATCAGTGCATGCCTCATTGTGTGGAAGAAGGAGAATAAGGTTTCACCCTTCATTCTCCACACGGGAGAAAAACTTTGACCTTACGCCAGTTGCATTCTCCAGCTCATCCTACACCTCTCCTCAAAACATTGTTGTACTAAGAAACTAAGTCTTGCACAAACAAATGCAAACAAATCTTTCTCTCGGGGTGCGTCAAGTACTGTATGAAAGAGCCCTTCATTTTGCAGGACTCTGGACTGTCCTCCCCATGTGCTCCCTGCAATGGATTCCTAAATTAACATAGTCTAACACAGCCAAACAACAAACCCTAAAGAAGGAAATGGTCAGAAATAGCAATCATGCACATCTATGGAATGATGTTGGGTCTCTCTTAGGTATTCTCCAAGGGAATGGCTTAAAAAAAGTAGCTGAAGAAATATTTTAAAATGCCTGTCAATAATTAGTTTAAAACAGTCACTGCCTTTATACTTGGGTTCAAAACAAGAAAGCTGCTGTAGTTAAAAACATGGCCTCCTAGTTGTCCACTGGGTACAGGCAGTAGTTAGTTGCAAGCAATTATGTTTCGATTTCTGTATGTGCAGAGTCTTTTTTGGTGGAGTACCCATCTTGCTGTAAGATTGTAAAAATAAAAATAAAAAGGCCATCTTTAATCAGATGTTGCAAAAATTGCTACTAAGCGTTTACCAAAAAGAGCTTGGTTCACAAGATAAAGCACAGGTAGCTTATACTTTTTTTAAAGGGCATTTCCATTGCAGTGTGGCCTTCCCCTCAAGAGAATGGATGCTTTGATCCTTCCATGTAAACATACCAAGTACTATGAAGTTTCTATTAGCTTAACACCCCTCAGAATCCACGCTAAGAATAGCTGGAAAACCCATCCTATGAAAGAGATACTACTTTATGTCTTCCAATAATCCACATTCATGTGTGTGACCTTCAAGGGAGCCCTTGCAGACACATAGCAGACTGTAGCTAGGAATGCAGATGTGCTGGCTGCCCCAGTTACGAAACATACAGTGCTTTCTTCCTTTTACTGGAATCTGAAGGGGATAAGCAAAATCCTTTCCAGACAGCAAGGCCTGAATTTCCCATCTTTCTTGCTTTTTAAGGGAAGAGGGAAGCACTAGCAACTTGCATTAGTAGTGTATTGGGGATGAATGTCCCTGGCTGCTATATGAGGTGGAATTTCGGTATCGTCTCACCCAAGCGCCCAATTTCTGGCCAGTCTCTCTTCAGAAAAGCTACCCTCTTGAGCTGCCCACGCCAAAGTGGGGGCCGGCCTTCTCACATAATAGAACAGTTCCTCCATGGCTTGTTTTTCAAGTAGAGTCATCTAATCCTTTATTCAACGGTGCTGAGTTTGACCCGCAAAGCCTGTCCATTATGTTCTGCAAGGTGGGCTGGACAATGCCCAGGAGTGGGCGCTGAGAAGGGTCTCCATCCCAACAGGCTTCCATCAGCTGCCAGCATTCCTCATCAAAAATACGAAGGCGTTCAGGGCGTACTCCTGAACAAAAAGGAGAACATGGTTATTTGACTGAAAGGGAAAATAATTCATTTGATCTTTGCTACTTCAGCTTTAATTACACTGGTCAGAGGCATAAGCTGCTTACCTGGGCCATCTGGAAAGAAACCAGACGTAAGCTTCCAATTATGGACAAGGCTCTGAGTCAATACACACATTATTAATAGGTATAAATACTGACTTACACAAAGTAGGGTGCACTGGGAAGGTATGGCACCTTACTCATGGAAACTGCTGTTGTGACCACGAAAGTGTTGCCAGCATTACACTGTTCACATGAGTTGACCACTTATAAGCCGTTTTTCATATGTTGTAACAGTTCTGAAACCTAAAAATTAACACTTCGAAACATGTCAAGGCTGCAGCCCCAAGCACACTTACTTGGGAGCAAATCCTACTGAACTGAGGAGACATGTATAGAATTGCACTGCTTAGTTGTACTACAGGTGCTAGTCCTGTTTTTTCATGAGATACTACGCACTGTAATTTCCACAACTACCATTATCCATAAGACAGGGAAGCTTGGGAAGCTTTCAAATTAAGTATGAACTTCATCTTGGGAGGTCGTGTTTGGGGAAGCTTGAAAATAGGCATGAAGTTAAAAGGGTACATTTTAATAACAAAAGGAACTATGCAGGAGGCTCCACTAATTTAGGTAGCAACTAATAGAGCCCATTGTCCAAAGAATGAAGCATGTTCACAGAGATTCCCAACACTCCAAGCAATGCAAATTCTCAAACACTTTAAGGGGATTTAAGATATTGCTGGGTGGTTTTTTTTTTTAAAAAAAGAAAACTATTAGTCATGCATGCATGTTTTTGAAAGAATTAGATTGCTGTTGCCTTGTTCCAAGAAAGTACTGATTATATCTAGTTTGAAGATCTTTAGATGTCTCATTTCTATACGAACATAATACCAAGAGTTGAAATCCTGGTTCTCTGTCAACATCTGGAACAGCAGATGAAATTAAGTGTTGTCATTCGTATCTGGCCTATATTTCTGTCGTAGCCCTCATAGCAACTTATAGACTCTTGGGACAGTTAGTTCTAAACAAAGGTACTCTTTATGTTACAGAACCTTCCTTAAATCACACACGCTATGCTTTGCAGTGCAATTCTAGGCATGTTTACTCAGAAGCAAGTCTTCCTGGGCAGTTTTAAACTGAAAAGATCCACTAGTGCAAAGCCTTTGGGCTGTGCAAAGGAACTTTGCCTCCATAACTCTGTTCTGGGTTCCTCTCCAACCCTCCGGAGCAGATTGAGGGAGGGGAAGTTCCATTGCGCAAGAAAAAAATCTGTGCACTAGAGCAGATCTATGTAGTTGGATACCGCCCACCAAGTTCAGTGCAGCTTACTCCCAGGTAAGTGTGCATAAGACTGCAGCCAGAATTTTTATGCGTTCTAAGCTGTCAACAGTAGCCTGGAAACCACAAACAAAATGAACTGCTCATTTTCCCATTTCTCTCAGCCTACCTTAGCTGCTTCAAGTTTTCAGCTGCTGTGAACATAAAGACAACAGCACCAGGAGATGCAAAGACATGAGCACTCCAGTACTACCTTATCTAGCTTCTGCTGAAAATGCAGAGGGTGTAAAGATTTAGTCAAATGGCTTATTCACTTAGGACAGTCGCTCCAAAAGCATTTAGTCAAAGCAAATTTCTCTATGCAAAATTGCTTCAAATGTTGGAAGTCTGCTACAAAGCAGCTCACTCACATAAAAAACACTGCATTGGAGCTCTTTGTTCCTTCTTCAGCCTTGTTTAGGAACAGCAGTTGCATAGCACTGAAGGAGGTTTCTGAAGCTGCCATGAGTTTCAAGGGCTGGCTTGTGTGGCAGCACAGAGGACTGTGGTTGGAAGAAACAGACCCCAAAGCTCCACCACGAGAGCAGATCTTGACATGCGGTCATTTAGATTAGGAACTTTAGATATAGTCTCCATCCCTTCACAACACTGCATTATGTGTTATGCCTACCTCTTCGTACATTGTTCCAAAGGTGGTCCTTGCTTGCACATCTCTCAAAAGCCTCTGGTAACTTGACTTGACCCGAACAGATGTACCAGAACAAGATGCCAAATGCATATACATCCACAGAATTATCATATTTCCCTGTGGCAGATGAGCAAGAGATACTGGTTGAAGACTAGAAAGCATAAGATTGTTGTCAGGAAATAGCAGCACACTGGGTCACTGGGGACTCCAACACAACCTAGAGCTTAGTTAAGGCAACTTTATTTTCAGCAGTGATACTACTCTTAAATGCTCCTGCTTGGGACAAAAGCACACTCAAATGCTCTTCCCACACAAGTCCACTGGATCAAGTCAGGCGCCACCATGCCTTTGATGCTCTGATGTTTATCCTGGAGCCTGATGACAGTGACAGTTCCTTCTCATCTGATCTTGTGGACTCATATGGGAAGAATATTAAGATGTTCTTCAGGGGTGTGGCACTCGCCATACAGCTACACAATACAGTGGGAGTTAGCTACACAGTTTGTGGAGAGGAGAAAGGGATATCCTATCGCTAGCACTGAATTAAATCATTTCCTACATGTGCCCCATAACAACCACCAAGGATCAATACCAAGGGCACCTTTAGTTATTACATTTGTGTCAGTTCAACCATATGAGCACAAAGAGGTATTCTCTGTGGCCATCCCCACCAAATTAGGAAAATTCCCCCTCCAGGTAGACTTGCTGAAGTCCAAGTGTGAGCACTTTTTGGAAGCTTTGTAAGAACTGTTTGGGCTTCATGGTTTGAGCTGGTCTTTTAGAGTGATGCTATTTTACTCTGGTTTGCTAAGGATTTATGCTGATTGTCCACATCCACCCTGGGTCTTCATAATGAGGCAGGTTATAGAATAGAGGGCCCTGCATAGCTAATCCTTTAACAAAAATAAAATTCTAACAGGACAGAAGTATCGAAGCATTCATTTGGGACAAGAGAGATTCAAAGGTAAGAATTAATTTATCTAAGGGTATTTTGATCTGCAATCCAACATCTACCTGTTTCTTCATTGGTAATGACCCACACAGTTCAATGTGTCATATCTCCTTGAAAGCATACTCCTCCCCTCCCTGGGGATACATGCATGTATATGCCAAACTTCCTGGCAGAAGCATCCCTCTAACTGTACACATGTAGTTTTGTCATCTTAAGGGAACGGACCTCAAATTCTTCATGGCTAACAGTCCATAGGAAGATCTATGATAAGTTTACCTGTGAAGAGTTCAGGAGCCATATGGATAGGGGTCCCAACAATACTGCCGGACATCATCGCCTCAGGTTTGCAGAATCCCAGGTCTGTGATTTTAGCTCTACTGTTTTTATCAAGCTGTAAAGGATACAAACTACTCATACCCAAGCCTCAAAACTTATCAAAAGAGACCAGCATGCCATCACTGTAGTACAAGTGTCTTCTACAAACAATCCCAGCTAGCACATTATTAATGTATTTGCTGAACCAAGCTGAAGTTCATTATCTAGCCCAGCACAAAAATAATCACCAATTCCTTACTTTGTTTTTTCTTATAATTTTGTGTTACCTGATGCTGGCCTGGAGATTCCTAGCTAACGGCCACAGATACACCTAATCCTTTATGAAACGGTAACAGTGTAAAAGTAGTCCTCTAAACTAACTGCCATCACCACATCTTGTGGAAATGAAAGTCTGAACAGATGAAGGGTATATTAGCCTTCTGATCATTCAAAGGATCAGAAAAGATAGCTCTTTGTTACTCCAGTCAATTTTACTCTGGCTGAGCTCCCTTTAGATGTGCCTCAGTTTCTGATCTTCCCCCTGGGTTTATCTGTGATCGGGTATGGTTGTCTTTTCTTTATAAGGAAATTGGTCCAGTCATATGAAAACCTAGATATTCTTGAGTTTCTTGTTCAGCACTTGAGTCTGTCTTTTTGGGCAGCACCATTGTCCTTTGGTGTTCTATATACAGCAAAGTACAGGTTTTGTGCTTCACAATGGCAGTGATCACTTTTGCTCGTGCCTTTCCCCCACCCCCACCCCCCTTTTGAAAAAAGTGCTTTTTACATTTTTAAGAAGTTATAAAGCAGACATACAATTCCAAGGAATGGTTTTAACATGGCCATTATTTATGTACTGATGTCTTGTTCCATTTTAGCAAAGAGAATGATGCTCGAGGCAAAAAGCTGTCCCTTACCAATACATTTTTAAGTTTGATGTCTCTGTGAACGAGCCCCTGGCTGTGAAGAAATCGAATCCCTTCTACTACATCCAAGGCAATCTGCAATCTTATCTCCAATGTCAACTCAGCCTGAGGGGAAAGTGGGGGAAAAACCTTATTATCAATCCCTTAATGGGATTCACATCTATGGTTATTAGGCAGTGCTTCTTGCCTAAGATGAAGCAACTCCAACAAAACAGATCCTTTAACATTGTTTCTTCCTTAAACAAGCGGGTCAGAGAGTAGTTCTGCTGCTATTGTCTTAATCCGTTCTACTGAAGCATACAGTTTTAGTCCCACAATGGTAGCCAGGATCAGGTGTTGTGTGCGCTCTCTCGCTCTATCTAATGAAATATATAACAATATAAAAAAATGCCTTTACAGTTGTACTTGTGATCAGACCATTAACCCTAGATTTTACCCGCTGCTAACCAAAAATGTAGTAGGGCTGAGGTTGGGAGGTGAAGAAGAGACCATCTGATCTACCAATAGTCAGGATCAATGTGAAGGGAGCATAGCTGCCAAAATTGTAAAGCCAAATTATAACTTATCAACTTGTCTATGGATAGGCAGTTCACTGCCCAAGGCAGTAGCTTCTGTATTCTCTAGAGACTCCAAGAATGCAGAAGTATATTAGCTTGTAAGTTAAAAGAGGTGGGGGGGGCTGAAGCCTAGCACAGCCCAAAGAGGACTGGGCATCCTTAGTAGCTTTCCAGAGCTATGGAATAGTGAAGATGTCATGGTCTGGGGGAGCAGGGGAAAGAGAAAATTGACTTGGTTGGACCTTTAACAACTTATAGTAGCCACAGTGACAGTTTGGGTACATGAGTGAACCTCTCCTCACTGAAATACACAGGCTTCAGGAGGCAAAAGGAAATATGCCATTGCCTTTTATAACTCTAAAGTCTTTGCCACCCTGTAATATGACAATATAGGGTTAATCCAAGTGCTTTATAACACAGTTGGGGAATATTTCAGGTGGGTAGGAAACAAAAAGCCTGCAAAAACCTCTCCTCCCACAAGAACCCTAGAGTCCTGCAAGGCTTGTGTTTCATGCTGGCTAGAGGCGTGAAGAGGAGTACTTGTGTTATGAGTTGGGGATACTCTGCAACTTTTTATTATCTCCACTGATTCAAGTATAATGAAAAGCACACTTGTGCATAGAAATGAAAAGCTACCAGAGATTATCAAATATTTACACTGTCCATTTTCCATTTAATTGTTTTAATTTCTCACCTTTAATCCTGTATACAGGTCTCTGTGCAATTGTTCCATTATCAGTAGAACAGCAATGCTGGAACCTCCACCATACCCATAATCTATCACTGATCCATGAAGATCTACCAACCGCTCATGCTTTGGTAAAGATCTGGAGAAAGATGCAGCACAAGAGTCAAGAATAATGGATTTATGTCTTCTAAGGAGATAAGGCATTTCCCCCCAGTCCCCATTCTACAAAAACATACAAGGCACACACCATTATTTCCAAATGACTATTCATGTTAACAGAATAACTGTGCAAGCTAGATATGCAATACAAATGTGCAGTTTCAAGATATAGCAAATACCAGCTTTCCCCAACTGCTGCACTACCTAGGTGTTTTTGAACTGCAACCTTCCCCATCCCAGGCCATTTACCATGCTAGTTGAGGCTGATGGGAGTTGTAGCCAATCATCTAGAGGGTGCCATATTGCAGAAGGATGACATAGGCAACCTAATTCTTCAGAGTATGAAGACAAGTATCAATAGAAATTTCACCAAGGAACTCAACATCGTTATTTTATATTGTCATGGTTTCAATTAAGAAGGTTCCAAATAGCCCTTTGTGCATACGTGAGAGGAATTTTGTGTCAGTCATCGGACTCTGTCAAACCACTGCTACAAAATATAGTTAAGTGCCAGGTTAATGTATGTTTATTACGGAAGAGTTTAATGCCACCTACCTCATATAGTGAAACTCAAGTGCAAGGTCATTCCAGTGCTTCTCATCTGGTGGAACAACAGATTTGAGGGCACAAGGGAAGTGGCCCCCCCAGGCATTGCACAAGTACACCACTCCATACTGCCCTCGGCCCAGCTCACGGCCTAGCTTTGGTTTACCTGAAATATAAGCACCCGCTTGTCAACTTGTTTTTCTCTTTTTAGCCAATTTTTTTTTTACTGATTTCCCATAATTTTTATTGTCAATGTGTTTTCTATGTCCCTCCCCAGTAGTATGTATTCCTCAGGATTCATTCCCTCAGTGTGTCTGGAACAGTACAGAACAAGTCTCATTGTTTCATAAGAAAATTCTGGAAAGTCATCAATAAAATGAGATGTGCAGACAAGGCACTGCTCACCATGTAACAAAACATCCTGTAAGGACCTGCTTTCCAGTGAGAGACGGGCAAGCCGAGGGGCATGGTCTTTTCGCACCTTCAACCAAAGATCTTCTGTCTTCTCCAGCCTGCCCGAGTGGCCAGCCTCTAGCTAACAAAACATAAGGCCAAATTTAAGTAAGGTTTTGCTGTCCTGCTGGTCACACCTAGAACTGAATTTCCATAACCCGCTCCCCTGTTTTCTCTTTGTTAAAGAATGAAACAGGTTCTCAGTTTGAAATGTTTGTTCTGTAGAATATTCATTTCCATGGATTATAGAATCACAGAATTCTAGAGCCGGAAGGGACCACAAGGGGCATCTAGTCCAACCCTCCTGCAGTGCAGGAATCTTTTTGCCCCGAACACCTGCATATTCATGTGATCATAGCCCATGGAGAATGTGCTAGGACATATTCTCTTTCTAAGCTGCTCTTCTGGAAAAAAAGCATGTAACATTTTTTCCTTGTGAAAAAACCCTCTATGAACTACATGGATGGAATGCTGTGATAAATGTTCCCTTTGCGAAGCATTTCAGCTTGCTAAAGGTAAAGGTACCCCTGCCTGTACGGGCCAGTCGTGTCCGACTCTGGGGTTGCGTGCTCATCTCGCTCTAGAGGCCGTGAGCCGGCGCCGTCCGAAGAAACTTCCGGGTCACGTGGCCAGCGTGACGAAGCTGCAGCTGTACCTATTTATCCAAAGCGGTACCTATTTATCTACTTGCACTTAAGGGTGCTTTCAAACTGCTAGGTGGGCAGGAGCTGGGACCGAACGACGGGAGCTCACCCCGCCGCGGGGATTCGAACCACCGACCATACGATCGGCAAGTCCTAGGCACTGAGGTTTTACCCACAGCGCCACCAAAACAATTTCCCCTCTGCTCCTCCCACACACTGTTCTGTGGGTTCCCCAAACCCCGCAGAACCAATTTCAGAGTGTGTAAGGATGAACAGGAGGATTGGGGAGGAAAGCCTTATCGCACTAGTGGAAGCCGTTAGGTAAAGAGCTCATTAGGAGAATCCTGCCCTAAGATTTTCAGGTCACGTTATTGGAATATATTGCCCAACATGGGGCTTGAACTCACAACCCTGAGATTAAGAGTCTCATGTTCTACCAACTGAGCTATCCACAGCCCTTGTGTTGCCTCATTAGTTTAGCAAAACTATATAAAAAGGTGCAGTTTCTCATCAACAGAGGTTCATAGTACCTAGGAAGGCAGAGAAAAGGCAGCAATCTCAACTTCTCCATAGGTTTCAGAGACCACTACTATAGCTGGCTCATTTAGTTCTTTAAAGCTCAACATGACACTGCCAAAAAGGGCACATTCTCAGGCACTTTTGTGAGTTGGAGAATGAACCCTATTGTGTGGTCACTTCCACCTCTATCACCATTAAAATGCCCCTAGAAGAAGCAATTGCAATAATGACCCAATGGTCCTCCAGTCCCATAGAACAAGAACTGCTAGTGTTTTTATAGCCATTTTTGCCCATCTTAAAAAGTCAGAAGAAACAGCAGAGCATCTGTGTGGCTTCTTCTTCTTCTTCTTCTTTTAGTGGCAAGGAGTACAGAGAGGATAGGCAGGCAATTGTCAATTATTTGAAAAATGGTCAAGTTTCATCTAAAGAGAATTGCAATGAACAACGATCCAACTGACCTGTCGCAAGGAAGCTGCAAAAGCATCATGAGAAATGTATAGTCTTGTTCGGAACTGGCTACAGATGCTCTTGGCCAGCCTTGATGCGCTGAGACTCTCAATGGCATCCTGAGCTACTTTCCTTTTCCACTCTGTGGTGATAGCTGGTGGGCTCACCCAAGTAATCCGCTGTATTATCTGAATAAGACATATGTCTCATTGTCAAAACTCAAGCACATTTCAGCTGAGTTGTGGGAGAAGAATAGAAACAGCACACCCACTTGTATAAATAAATTTCTGCTGTGCAAGCAGGTAGACATCATTAGATGTCACCCACCATACAGGTCAAATAACAAGAAAATCAGAATAATGGGGAATGAGCGAATGAGAATACAAGTTGTTTGTTTGCAACTGTGGTATGGGTATGTGGGTGATATTGCAGCATTTTTACCACATTCTTCAGCTGAAAGTGCTCCCAAAGCCACTGACATTCAGGCAATTTAAACAGGATGGCCTGCAGGTTTATAAAAACAAACCAGCATACGTACAAAAATACAACATACAAGGAAAAAGGAATAGGAAAGGAGGAGGAAAAAAGCAAAACCATGTGCCAATTCTTAAACAGTAGTTCTTGTAATGACCAACTAGAATGGAGATTCTTTATGGAGCTGGAATTTCAGCAGAGCTGATAGAATAAGCCCTGCTTCCAATCTTCCCTATTAAAGCAGCTTGCTGGAATGACTGCTAACATGTCAGCTGAGGGACAGAGAGACTCAAAGGATGGTACAGACAAAGGCAGATCTACCAAAGATAAGGTCCCATTACAGTTACTAGGAGAGAGCTTTTACGATCAGAATATTTAATACCTGCTTGATTTGTTCCCATAGCATTCTAGATACTGTTGAACCGGAGTGAAAGGTGATCTCAACATTGTAGGCTGCATTCAGTATCTATAAGCAGAAAATATATTAAATAAGCCACTGAAAACTGAAGGAATTGCTTATTAGGTAGATTAAGCAAACAAATATAATACCTTAAAAGCAAGTGTCTTCATTTGTAATCTGGAAGAATTGCAATGAGCTCAAATTCTTTCCTTAAATTACAACTTAAAGCAAAAAATCTGTTTGGCGCCATAACACAAAAGATATCAAATTATTTTACCAATTCACTTTGTCACCACTGATTACAGGCTACAGCCAACATTCTAGAAACTGATCTGCAATACCAGGTCAGTAATTTTGCATTACTTTTACCTGCTTTAGATAGTTGCTTGTGATATGTACTGTAACATCTTGCTGAGATTTCTCCAGACTCTTTAGACATCTTTCCAGAGTTCCCACAAAGCTCTCCCGCAGATAGTCCACAGAATTTATCAACTTGTTGGCAACTGCTTGGTTTAACCGTGATATTATCAGTTCTTGGATTTGCTTAATGCAACATTTAACATCTCTGGAACTAATAGGCTCTCCGTTTTCAGGAACTATAATATCTAGAGGGAACAGAAGGAAATCCAAGATCGAAAAGAAGCATAATTTCACAATTCCAGCATATTAGCAGCCACCCAGAACTAGTGTACAGTAAATTTAATGACTAAAGTGCAAAGAAAGCCTCACTAGCTGGACTGGATTGGTTCTGAAATACTGCAATAAATTAATCACTTTGATCCTTTGATGTCAATGGGGAGCTAAGCATTGGCTTAAATCTTTCTAATTTAATTCAGTGTGACAAGATGTAATCTTATACCATGTACCTGGGAATAAGCCCCCCTGAATGCAACAGGATTCACCTCTGAGTAGAAATATATAAAATTGTGTTGTTTTAAGTGTTTATACCCAGGTTGGGTCACACTTTTGATTACAGTTATAAAACTGTATTCAAGAGATGTTTACAAGCTTTTAAGACAATCAAATCTTGTTCACTTGGATACAAATATCTGCAAAGTTTGACATTTTAGCTAAACACATTACGCTACTCTATGCTGACATTCCTTACAGATTATTGGGGCGGGGGGAGAAATCTGGTGAAGAATTTCACTATACAACGGCTTGCTCAGAGTTGAAGTGCATGCACGCAGCAGGTGAAAGAAGTTGAAAACAGAGGTAGCTGACCCACAGCCTCCAGTTCTTGTTGGACTAAACCCCTCATCATCTCTGACCCCTGGCCATGCTGACTGATACTGATAGGAGTCGGAGTCCAACAACATTTTTAAGGCTTTTGGTTTTTCCGGAAATTACCTTTGAATTCCATATTAGCAGCATCTTCCAGCAGTTCTTCTTTCATGTTATTGAGAGTCTCAATGATCATGTCCTTCATCTCCTCTTGTTTGCGGTTAGCTATGACCATCAGAGATTCATACAGCTCGTTCTCTTTTTTCCGTGTGTACTCTAGACGCTTTGGAGTGATCTGAAGGTCTCGTTGCATATCAAAGGCCTGGTTGATGAAAATGTCCAGGCAACGGCAGTGCACTAGGTTCAAGACGGTCGCTGCATCCACCAAGCGCTGCTGCAGCACCTGCCTGGAGAAAGTGCTAAGAAGACGGATCTTATCCGATTGTTCCACCAGCATGCTCTGGGCTTTGGCATCAGAGCTGGGAGCTCCACAGCTGCAATGGTTCGTACTAAGGTAGCCTAAATCCAGCAGCTGCCGGTAAAGGGACGACTTTTCATTCTCCGCATTCTGAGGGGATATCAGTTCAGCACCCAAATTTGGCACTTTGAAAAAGAAGACGGGCAGAGAGAATTTCTCTTTAATCTCCTGCAGTTCATTCACATCCAGCGTAGAGAGTTCTGCCTCACTGATAGCAAACGTGATGACTGGAAGGAAATGGTTCACGTATTCTCCCAAAGTGACTTCAGCTGACTGGAATCCCCGACAAGGAGCTACCACAATGTCCACTTCCTATAGGCAGCAAAAGAAATAGGATTTTAACATTAAGGCTGTAGCAACCCGAGCTTTGCAGCTGGCACTCCACCCATTCTTCATCTACAACAAGAAACCTCCCCTACCTGCATTCAAGTGGAATTGGAGAAAGACGCAAACCACTTACGTATTTCCTTTTGTTTTTAATGAAGAAATTCAGAAAATGCTTCTAAATGAGAAGAAGAAAAAATAATTCTTTTCAGGGCTGCCTTTCCCAAATCTAGTGCCCTCAATAAGTTTTGGACTCCCAGATCTCATGGCCAATTATCAGGGATGGTAAATTACATAATCCAAGAACAGTTGGAGGGCACTTGGGTCAGTAAGACTGGGGGCGATTTTTAAAACCCTATGTGCAAAAGGCCCTTTTTTCATTCCTATGGGTTTTGTTTTTTAAACAAGTCTAAGCACAGTATAGTAGGAAATACCACTCCACCCCCACCCACCCCCTGGCAGGGTACACAGAGCAAACAGGAAACCAGCAACAAGAATGTGACCTAATTCCTCTAGAACAGTGGTTGCGAACTGGTGGTCCCTGGACCCCTGGGAGTCTGCATAACCTACCCAGGTGGTCTGTGGCATCATTCACATAACAAAAACTATCACACACAGATATCAAAACTTTCAAAAGTAGGAGGGTCCATGGCTTGGCGTTTGAAAAACGGGGTCCACAGTACTTAGCCAATCGGGAACTACTGCCTAGAAGGCTATCCAGCGAAGCAACTGATCAGTGTTTTATACTCTCAGTGTGCCAGATAGTTAGGCCTAGATTTTAATGAGGCCATAAACCTGCATATATTCTACAACTCTACACCACTTCAGACTGCAGGATACAGGCTCATAATGGAAGGCTTTTCCGCAACACATTCTCCCAAACATCCACTTTTCTAAACAGAGGGAAGTTTCTGTATAGAGAAGCATCAGTCTAAGCAGTCATGTGCATTCTGAACTGGTACAACTGAGACATAGGTTTATGGTTATGGAAATTTAACTAGGCAGATGATGTGGTAACGCCAAGAGAAAAATTAAGAGATATTTAAGTGAGAATTAGGCCTTAGCCCCTCCTTGAATTCAAGCACTTGCCAAGTCCATAACTTCTGAAATCCCCTCCCATGACTCCCATTCAATTAAGCTCTTTACACCATGCATTTGATATTCTGTAAACTGCCTTGTGCTCCTTTGATACAGATATTTTTTATAAGTACATGAACAGTTAAATGCTGTAATAGCTTCTGAGATACCCTTCCTGAGTCAGTTAATATCTGCTTGAGCTTTAGATATACAGTATTATTTTACATCAGACACAGCAATTCATTATACACAATCCTAGGCACATTCAGCACCTCCAATATGCTTCCCAGAAGAAACCAGGAGCATGTTAGGTATTTTTCTAGCTTGTCACAGCGTCTAATTTGAGGTATGTTCGATATTCTGGATAGAGAGCCAAGTAATAATAAATATGTTAAAAATAAGATCTATGCTATGAGTTATACACAAATTATGTCAGTTATGGCCAAGTATCCATAAGTACACATTTGTAAAAAATTGACCTCCTTGTGCCCTAAATGTCCTTCTGAGGGAACTGCTGCTTCAAATATCATCATCGCTTCTTAGGCCAGTCTTGCAGCCTTAAATTACCATTATGGAAACTTAACTAGGCAGATGAATTGGTAAAGGCATAAGGAAAATCAAGAGGCATCTCAGAGGGAAAGTTGTTTTAAGCACTCATGGGGTCTGGCACATTAATCTTTTCAATATCAATTAAACAGCAAACATTTAGATTCCCACACAAAACTGCCAAAGCTGTAGCCAAGGCATGAGCAAGATCTGTCAACAGCTGACAGAGGAATTATGATAAAAGTTATAAAGCCACTACTAATTCACTACTAGGCTTAATTTTTTTATTAAAAAAAAAATCATCCTAGCAAGTTTCAGCTATTCCATGTATCGCTAGATCCTCCCAAATTCCCTTTCTGTTACTTCCAAAACAAACATTTAACATTGGTTTGCCTGTTATGACTGTCATGGGACTCCCAAGCATGGAAACACAAAAACTGATGTGGTCAGACAAGAGTGCAAGTTAAAGAGTAAAATTGGATGTGCAAATCAACATTCAGCATGCGAGATGACTCACGCTGATGGCAGTAAACAAAGGAGGAAACCAATGCTGTCTCTAGGAGACATAAAGGAGAGAAAAGTTAGAAAAGATATGTCTCAACTAATAAGAACAACTAATCTTGCTTAGGCAACAGTTAATGCCTTGCTGCTGGGTATTTTTCTGCTAGATAGCCTTTATCTGTGATTTCCTTCTAGAGTCTGCAGCCACTCACAGAAGGCAGCAGAGATGTTATGCAAGAAGGTTCACCTTTAACAATAAACCCTCCAAGCTGGAAGCTCATTTTTGCAACTGACCTCTTTGATTCTCTTCATTTCACTGAAGGGAAGTACGTCAATAATCGCATTTAAACATGATTTCGAGGTATCAAATTCAGTATGTACATTAAGTGAACTTTTTAAAAAAAACGTTCAATGTTTAGGCATGCGGTAGTGGCTTCAGAGGAAAATAATCATCTCTAGGGCTACAACGCTTAATAGATTAAAAAATAATCAGAGACTGAATCAAAGATGCCTGATTAATCAAGCAGATTTATATTTAAACACAATGTCTATAGAGCAGCATTCAATTAGCTCATTCTGTAAGTGAACAAATTTCTCCTTGCTCAATGGAACTTCTCTTTCCCCTTCCTGCATGTTCCCCGCTGAGCAAATCCATTCTGCAGGGTTGGAGAAACCCCTAGAACAGGTTTAGAGGGCACACAGAAGGTAGCTGTTGAGTCAAATGCCCCCAAATTGTTAAAAATAATAATACTAATCATCTTGAGCTTTAATTCAGAGCTAAAACCTTTGCAGACTTGAAGATAAAACATGCAATCCTGGTAGTCTAATTCTCTTTAAAGCAAAATGTTCAAAAGTCCGTCATTACATTTTGGTCTTGATGCCCGCCAAACATAATTTCCTTAGCGCAATGTTTCAATCATTTCATTTTACTCTAGATAGGTCAGCCTTACTTCATGATTCTATGCCCATGACATTTTTCCTGTATGCATGAATCCCTCACACATCTTTGTGCACATGTATACATACATATTTAGAAACAGCAGCTGGATAGTCTGTCTCCCAATAGTTGATTGGTCAGTCCACAACTCATAATAAGCAAGGAAGATTCACATTTGTATTGACTGGGTAAAACTAGTTCCTTCCTCTTCCAAGAGAATACAATGTATGCATGGATGTCCAGAGACCAAGCTAATACAGTGGTACCTCGGGTTACATACGCTTCAGGTTACAGATGCTTCAGGTTACAGACTCCGCTAACCCAGAATAGTACCTCGGGTTAAGAACTTTGCTTCAGGATGAGAACAGAAATCGTGTGGCGGTGGCATGGCGGCAGTGGGAGGCCCCATTAGCTAAAGTGGTGCTTCAGGTTAAGAACAGTTTCAGGTTAAGAACGGACCTCCAGAACGAATTAAGTACTTAACCCGAGGTACCACTGTACTCAGCTGGTTTCACTTTGCTGAGTGCTGAAATGAGGCAAAAGAGAGAGGAAGACAGGGCTATTCTGAAACAGTAGAAATGCATGCTGTGAGACTAACACATGGACAGGAGAAGGCACAAGGCTCAGCCCATAGCAAACCAAAAAGCGCCTGGGGTTGAGGCTTGGCTTTTGCATCTTAAAGCAGCACACAGCAAAGGCCATTAGACGAGAACACAGAAAGTGCAGTGTGCTTGCTCTCATTCAATTTTCTCTTGTAATTTACTTATTCTCCTTATTCCATGTAAGCTTTCTAAGCTTTCCTTTGAGTCAAAACTTGGGTCCTGCACTCTTAAGGAGTAAGAAACAGATCTGGCCAGCTGAAGTACAAGGGGGTGTCCCAACTCACCATAGGAGCAATGATCCATTCCAGTTCTTTGCAGATATCCTGAAAAGGTTCTGGAGAAGAACATAGAACATCAGGCTTCAGAGGAGCTTTTTTTTTCTGTCCCAGGGTGGATAGGATCAGAAACTAAAAGCTTAGTGGATGGCAGGTCAAAACTAGCTTGGAGGAAAAGCAGGGCAATGAAGGGCTATCCGAGAGCATCACATTTTCCTACATGGAAGGACACATCAATGATTCCTTGGTTGAATTTATATGAATTACATAATGAAACCCCACAAATATTAATGTATTAGAAGCTAAATGTTGCATAACTATATTGGGTCTTAAGCAAGCCCACACAGAGCTTGTCTGAGGCCCAGGACAGGAGTTTTGTTAGAATAAAGATATGAACTCAAACAAAAAAAGCAGCTGGTCTGTGGCCGGCTTAGGCCTCTGAGGTCCAGGGCAAGTGAAGCTGGCTGCCCCCACTCTGCACAGACCTGGTCTTAAGTATGCCCTTGGCTTATTTTCTATTAAGAAAATCATGCGTAACAAAATTAGCAGGGATCTAATGGTCAAAAATCAGTTAACTAGAAGTTAAGGAATCTCCCATCCAGAGATATCCCATTTTATATATTATTCTGTAATTTATTCCAAAGAAACACAAGTCTTTGAAATTATACCTAATGGAAAAAGAATGCACTATTATTAAATATATTTTCAAAACATCAAAATAGCTTTTAGTGATATTTGCAAGTATAATAACCACAATTTCCTTTTCTCTAATAATATTTTCTTGCTGGAAAGGTGTTAGAATCTGTAAATGGACCAGAAAGTGAACAAAATGTGAAGGCTTGCTTGCTGGAAGGATTGAAAAAGGCCTACCTAGAGTTGTCAAGGCTTTTTAAAATAAGGTTGAACAAAGACAGATGAAACCAGCAACAAATTTGAAGCTTTAAAAAGGCAACAGGAATATACAGATAGGGGCTTTAATACATATTGCCTCTAATCTACAGATTATTTGCCCGCAACAGTCACACATAACATAGACAGGGATGCACACCTACTTCTGAATCATTGATGTATTAAAAAAGAAACTGCTTTAAACTATGGGCTTATCCTGCTAGACCGGCATACATTCATCGAAAGCTTTTAAGGAGAAGAATTTCAAGACTGTTTATATATGATAAATGATAAAAATGAAAAAGGAAGCACTTCAGAAAATACTTGAGTGGCTCTAAAAGAAGAGCAGACATTCACATATGGCAGGAAAGGCTAATTAACAAAATGTTTTTTTTTAAATGTGTTACAATAATGAGATACAGAATGCCGCATTTCCTATGAATGTAAAATATTCCCAATTGTGAATAATGTTTTGTGCTCCCAGACAGGATGTTGGTCTTGAACTTAATAGTTAGAACAGAAGTAGCTGCTGAAATGAGATATGTGCAACACTAGATGCAGAAAGGGAGGTAACTTTCTTTTACACAGATAAGGGGAAAACCATTCTAAAACAACTGGGAGCAGCTCGCTGAATAAAAAGATAGAAGCAGAATGAAAATTCAGATACTGTACTATGAAACTGACATAAGTTCTGGAAAGCAGTTTAGTATTGCCACTTGGATGCCAACTAGTTAATCTGAAGAGAAACAAAAGCTTAAGTTTATAACAGAGGTGCATATATCAATGGGAAAATAATTCTTAAATACAGAAATATGAGTGGGATGTGCAACAAAAAGCTGTTTCGTATCCTCAGCTCCTAACAGAATTCCAGAAAACCTGGAGCGGGGGGACAGCGAGACGGGAGACAAATTAAAGAGGACACCTTTTGTCTCTCCCACCCTAATGAAACTTTCCCCTACTGTTCAAGTGCTTTATTGATTCCCCTCCAGAATCTACACCTCCAGGACACAAGTTGTTGTTAGGGGCTTGAGCAGGCCAATCCACTTCTCCCCAAATTCTTCTTACCTCCTACTTCAACTACACACAATTACTCTCAGCATCTCCTGGTTCCTAGAGGCCACTGAACATACCTCAGTCCTTCAGCTATTTTAGTTTCACCCCTCAATTTATAAACTAGTATGTCTGCATACCAGGGGCATCAGAGGTATTCAGTAATCACTACTGTACAGTAATGTGGGCTGTCCCATTCCTCTACCAAACTGATAGGGACAGTGCTACTAAATATAGCCTTAAAAAGAATGATGCCTCTATACATTTAGATCATATCTGTATGATCGTTAAATACAAAACTGTAATAAAGCAATATAAAAATTAGGACAAAAATGAAGTCAACAGACTAGTAGTCCAACAAAACTTGGGATGTTTTAACTATGGACTGGTCCTGCAAAATCACCTCCTTTGAAAGTACTGGATTCTCTTGTAGTACCTTTTAAAGCTTTTAATTTTTTTGCTACTTTCTTGCTAATTTCTTATTTGCTACTCATACTGCGCTCCCCTCCCTAAATGGAACTTACTATACTATTGGTAAAGTTAGATGCCCCACATGCAGGAGTATTAACTGAAATGAAGGAAGGGCTGGAGCCACAGAGTTCCTACAGATGTGAGAGAATCCTGACACAATAACTCTTTTATAAGTTCTTTCACTGATAATGGATTTAATAATAATAAGAATAAGAATAAGAATAAGAATTTATTATTTATACCCCACCCATCTGGCTGGGCCTCCCCAGCCACTCTGGGCGGCTTCCATAGAAACCAAAAATACAGTAAAATATCACACGTTAAAAACTTCCCTGAACAGGGCTTCCTTAAGATGTCTTCTGAATGTCAGGTAGTTGTTTATCGCTTTGACATCTGCTGGAAGGGCGTTCCACAGGGCGGGTGCCACTACCGAGAAGGCCCTCTGCCTGGTTCCCTGTAGCTTTGCTTCTCGCAATGAGGGAACCGCCAGAAGGCCCTCGGCGCTGGACCTCAGCGTCCGGGCAGAATGATGGGGGTGGAGACGCTCCTTCAGGTATACTGGACCGAGGCCGTTTAGGGCTTTAAAGGTCAGCACCAACACTTTGAATTGTGCTCGGAAACGTACTGGGAGCCAATGTAGGTCTTTCAAGACCGGTGTTATATGGTCTCGGCAGCCGCTCCGAGTCACCAGCCTAGCTGCCGCATTCTGGATTAGTTGTAGTTTCCGAGTCACCTTCAAAGGTAGCCCCACGTAGAGTGCATTGCAGTAGTCCAAGCGGGAGATAACCAGAGCATGCACCACTCTGGCGAGACAGTCCGCAGGCAGATAGGGTCTCAGCCTACGTACCAGATGGAGCTGGTAAACAGCTGCCCTGGACACAGATTTGACCTGTGCCTCCGTGGACAGCTGTGAGTCCAAAATGACTCCCAGGCTGCGCACCTGGTCCTTCAGGGGCACAGTTACCCCATTCAGGACCAGGGAATCCTCCACACCTGCCCACCTCCTGTCCCCCAAAAACAGTACTTCTGTCTTGTCAGGATTCAACCTCAATCTGTTAGCCGCCATCCATCCTCCAACCGCCTCCAGACACTCACACAGGACCTTCACCGCCTTCACTGGTTCTGATTTAAAAGAGAGGTAGACCTGGGTATCATCCGCATACTGATGAACGCCCAGCCCAAACCTCCTGATGATCTCTCCCAGCGGCTGCATGTAAATGTTGAAAAGCATGGGGGAGAGGACAGAACCCTGAGGCACCCCACAAGTGAGAGCCCAGGGGTCTGAACACTCATCCCCCACCACCACTTTCTGAACACGGCCCAGGAGGAAGGAGCGGAACCACTGTATGACAGTGCCCCCAGCTCCCAGCCCCTCAAGACGGTCCAGAAGGATGTTATGGTCGATGGTATCAAACGCCGCTGAGAGATCCAGCAGAACTAGGAAACAGCTCTCACCTTTGTCCCTAGCCCGCCGGAGATCATCAACCAGTGCGACCAAGGCAGTTTCAGTCCCATGATGAGGCCTGAATCCTGACTGGAAGGGATCCAAATGGTCCGCTTCTTCCAGGCGTGCCTGGAGTTGTTCGGCAACCGCTCGCTCAATCACCTTGCCTAAGAATGGAAGATTTGAGACTGGGCGATAGTGGCCGCATCTAAAGATGGTTTTTTAAGAAGCGGTTTAATAACCGCCTCTTTCAGCGGGTCTGGGAAGGCTCCCTCACGGAGGGAAGCATTCACCACCCCACGAAGCCCATCGCCCAGTCCTTCCTGGCTAGCTTTTATAAGCCAGGATGGGCAAGGATCCAGGAGACAGGTGGTTGGTTTCACTCGTCCAAGCAGCCTGTCCACATCCTCGGAGGTAACAGATTGGAATTGATCCCACTCAACTTGACTAGACAGAACTCTAGCACTCTCCTGCCCCGGCCCTGCTCCCACGGTGGAGTCTACTTCTTCCTGAATCTGAGCAATTTTAACTGCAAAAAACTTTGCAAAATCACTGAGTCCAATAAGTAATTTTAAGGGATTGCTGTTGTGTTGTTTTATTTTCTTAATTCTAATGTTTGGTACTGGTGGTATATAATAGTTGTTGCTCTTCAAACCAGATTTGAAATTACAGAATTCAACAATAAATTCTATTAATTTTACAACATGCATTATTATCCTGAAGACCAAGACTGAAATTTAAGTTGTTCATTTCCTTTACCTAGCTAGATGCCTCCTGCACACTGCAAATCTCTCTATGAGTAAGGTCTAACACAGTTCTCAATAAATATGCATAGAATATATTGATATTTTCAGAGGAGATACAACATTGTTATGATTGGGTTCAACTTATGTTCAGGTTTAAGTTATTTTATCTTTTATTTAAAACTTAACCGTCACTCTCCACAACAGTTTTCAGTGTATTCTAAGGCCACACTAAATTTCAATATACTTAATTCAGACTCAAATGTTGGCTCATGGTGGTCAATAAAATGTGTAAAACTAATTGCACATGTGGATAAAGGAACGTTAGTATTACTGTATTTCTATTTATGAATAACTTTGTAGGTGCCAGCCCTGTTAAAAATAATATTTCCATCTTCTGTCACACTTTCTATCAGATCACATCATATTTGATTAAAGAATACACTGTGAAAGATAGGCTACGTACGCCACACAACAAACAGAATCTTTAACTATCAAACCCTCTTCTTATCAATGCAAGAGAACCTGCCTGACAAACCGGCAGCCATCTTTTTGTATCTGATGAATGAGGCGTTTGTTTACAAAGGTCCATTTCTCAGTTCGTTAAGATTTGGAGGCTTACATAAAGCTGCCACTTATATCATAAAGTGGAGTCTGGGATAGTGCTCAACTTTCATTCTAACTGGTTAATTCTTGCTTCTTGATTAGTCTAGCCTGCCTGACATAATTACTGCAATTGTATGGTGTGCAAATTTTATTTTGGAACCTGAAGTCCACCTGGTATGGATTTTAACTTCCTGTGTCACACAGAGGGGATGGCTGTGTATAATTCTATCTAGACTGCCTTTCCTTTCTAGAGCTCCCAACGAAGTGAATTAGCATTTAGATTACTGTGCAGATGTGTTTCTTATTGGCAGCCATTAAATACTACAGTAGAATTGGAACCCATTTCCTATAGCCTTTCTACTTATTTTGCCTGGTGCCATTATTCTACATAGTAAGACAATAGGATTTATTTCAAAACTGTCATTAGTTTTAAAGCATTTCATTTCACTAGAAACTCCTGAATTTAAACATTTATCCAAACTTTTAAACATGAACATGGCACCAGTGTTGCCCTCAAACTACAGCAGAAGAGGATTGGTGCTAAAGGACCCAAGCAAGCTGTGGGAGGTATGAAGCCTAAGGTGGGAGACAGCACAATATGTTAGAATGTACAACTTATTTACTGGCACACAATTTCCATGCTTTTAAAGCAATCATGGATTTGCAAAAGCCCCAATGCTTTTTTCAATTGACTTTTTAAAAATGTGGATTATGTCCGTTTTTAAAATTTATACCATGCCTCTCCTTATGGTGGAAGTATTTCCTTGTTACCACTCATTGAAGCTTGCAAATTACGAAATAGGAAGATCCCTCCCTGTAATTAGATATGCAGTTTTCACATATAAGATGTAAATGTTAACTTCCCCTGTTTAAAAATTTCATTTGTAAGAAGGAGTTTTTCACAGTGGCTCTCCTACACAGAACAGAGGAAACAGTCCTATGCCACTCCTTACAAATTAATCCGAGTGGCTGTTTTCATCTGATTTGTCCTAGATATATCTGGAGCCTAACAAAGAAATCTTTGTCACTGGTTTGAAAAGTTTATGAGAGATATTTGAGCTGCCCTGTGTTAGCTGACCTATTAAAAAAAAAAGAGCAAGGCAGACATATTCAGTTGAAGTACACAAAACCAAATTCAACACTCGGAGCATACATTCACAAACATTCAGAACAAAGTTATACTCAGGAACAGACAGGCTGGCAAACCCTCGAGGGGTAGTGATATCGTGAACATGACTCACACGGGAGGCAAGAATCCCAAGTAAAAGGAACCCTTTCAAACATTACCTCCCCTACACTTGCCCTGAGCTACAGAATGCACTAGATAAGTATTTCGACTTTGAAGTCAAGGGATGGAGAGAGAAGAACATAGTATCCATTCTATTTAGTTTTAGAACAGGGGTTGGCAAGGTTTATCTTGCTGGATTGGTCCTGTGAAGATCCCTTCGTGGGCTGGATCATGTGCACAGATGCGATTTCCAGTGCTGCGGAAGCGAGTCCCTGCGCTGCGCTGGTTTAGCGCAGTGCGCGAGCGGGCAGCTCAGTTTGGGGGCAGCTCGTGGGCTGTTCAAACAACCTCCACTGGCCGCTTCCGGCCCATGGACCTTAGGTTGCTGACCCCTGTTTTAGAAGGACTCCTTAATGCTAATTACAACAATTCAAGAAAAAATTTCGGTGAAGTCAAGGGTAACTATTTAGGCATGGCTGCCCCTTCTTCAGGGTATCTGGCTGTGTATGGGTTGGCCCTATGCTACCAAGAATCCTCCCACAATCTCTGGAGCAGGTTTTGCATAATAGAGCCCCCCCCCCCACTCCTAGATGGAGGACAGAGGAGCATAAACCATCAGCACTTATTTCACAGGTACATATGACTGTCATTTCAGATTCAAAGCCAGGAGGAAGCTGGGTTCAACACACGGCCCAAGGTGCCACTGTAAGCACTGTGCTTTATTACCACGTCTGTCTACACCCTCAGATACTTTGCAGAAATCTAAGCAAGTTTATACAATCACAGGTCCGGCACCTGGGCTGTAGGAAAAGCAAATGAGTATGGGCAAAACCAGCAGTCAGGGGAAGAGTTAAAGCTTCACTGCTGCAAACTGCACCCTCCGCCCCTCAATCATCCACAGCAGCAGTCAGACTTCAAACAAGAACCACTGGGTTGAGGCAGAACATGTGGTATCCGCCCTCAGAAGTCTTTAGGAATGCAGACAAACTCTGTTCTACTTCTAGGACTCCTCTAGTTTTTATGTAGAATTTACTCAACTAAACGTAGGTGCAAAATATTCATTAAAATGCTTCATGCCAACACTCCCTTTCTCATTAAGTTTATACAGGGCAGGGCAAGTACATACACACTGGATCTCGTCAGTACCTGTAATAAAGTGTGATTCAGTGTAACCTCCAGCTCTGCAATCTGGTGTGCGAGATCTTCATTATCGCAGTGGATTTCTAAGTCCTCTTCTGGTATCGTTTCCCATCTGCCTTGATGAGCTGCCAAGTTGTGAACCAATTCATACTGTCCTGGAAGAGCCAAACTAATCCGTGTTTGTCTTCCATGTGTGAAGCGAATTCGACGCCTCTTACAGTTCTCCTCACTGCTAACTTTGGAGGTCGGTAGCAGTCTTTCACCCAAAAGCATGTTGACTAACTGACATTTGGCATTGCAGTTCTGACCAAAGATTAAAAGGCATGGGTGACAGCTTACTGTCAGCTGAAGATACTCCTCTTCACGCCGGGGAAAGGCAATAGAGCTCAGCTGCCCTAAAAAAGGCAAAAAAGAAGTTATTATCAATTATATTCTGAAGTGACCTATGGAGCTTCAAAAGGATTCTATAGCTCTATGTCAGTACAGAATGAGACATTCCAAACTCTGACTTGAAAAATATTTTTGCACAGGAGTGGGCAGCTAAGACTGAGGGTATCACAAAGAGAACTGAATATGGAGCAATGGTCACTCATTCCAGGAACCAAGATTACCTTCTTCCCACATTCCCAGCCCAGATGACATTTTAGGCAGCAGGGACAGAAGAAGCAATGCAGTTTGCCACCAAGAATCAGAAGCCTTTAATTTGCAACATGGCAGGAAGAAGTTCAGCAAGTATCCATTCCACATACATCCCATATCAATGCAGTACTACGAAATGAAGTTATCAACCCAAGGTTTAAATGAAAAATGATGGCTATTGTGCAAGGTCAGGAAGATATGGTCAATGGCCTGGTATGTCTAAACTTACTAAAGAAAGATGGAAAGATGAAAGGAGGAACATATAATTTGGGGAAAATGATTTCCTTGATTATTAGAAATATAATGTTCAAGATAATGTATATTTGCACTTTTTCTTTCATATATTGTTGAATATGCACTATTACTGCATGGGGTGAGGGTGTATTTTGTGTTCTTTGCATAAACACTAGGGTAAATTGTAGGTGGCTCTGTAGTCTAAAGCACTGAGCCTAGGGCTTGCCAATTGGAAGGTCGGCGGTTCGAATCCCCATGATGGGGTGACCTCCCGTTACTCGGTCCCAGCTCCTGCCAACCTAGCAGTTCGAAAGCACGGCAGGAAGGCTCCCTCAGCCAATAAAGCGAGATGAGCGCCATAACACCAGAGTCATTCGCGACCGGACTTGACTGTCAAGGGTCCTTTATGTTTTTTTTACCCATGATAACCCAAGTGGTCTACCTTATAATAATCAGAAAACTGTAGAATAAGATATCACTGAAAACCTGCCTAGACCTTATCTCCATTTGTGACACACAAGTAGGTGTCTATGAATTCCAGCGTTTACTTGTCCAACACGAACAGCTCACCTTTGTATATCACTGTCTCATTGTACTATGTATACTCCTCAAAGATGCCAAAAAGAATTTTAAAAATCCAGTGGTCTCTTATTTTCATCTTAAAGGGTATTTATGACTGGAGCCTTACACCTTTAAGCACAGCTCCTTTTAGAAAGCTTGAAGTTCTCATATTTTACTACTATTATTTGTTGAGCACTTAACTCAGGTGTGGGAAACCTTGGGCTTTCTGAATATTGCTTAACTATAACTCTCATAATCCTCAGCCACTGGGCATGTTTGCTAGGGCTGATGGGAATAGTAGCTGAGCAGCACCTAGTGGCATCAAAGGTTCCCCATGCCTGATTTGACTAATAAATAGTGTCCAATGTGCTTTTTTCCTTCTTTCTCCCTCCTAATCCCTTTTTCTTAGCCCTTTAAGACTAAGTTTAAGGGCAAGGTCAGTCTTACCATAAGAACTGATAAAGCTGCTCTGGAAGTATTTTTAGCTGATAAAAGTGTTTTCAATATTTAAATTTAAGGAGCAACCCTATGCTCCCTGGGAGTGGCTGAGCAGCCATAGTAGCCTGCAGAACTCTATCTCTGGAGTTCCCTGATGCAGCAAAAGAAAGCTCCACTGCAGTTGCTGAACTACCAACAGTCCATGGGTCTTCGGGATCCTAAGGCCCATTATTACTCCAGTATGCCCTCCCCCAACAGGTCCCAAAACTATACCAGCCCTGGAGATAGCATGGTTAATTCCCTCTCATTTCGGTGACGACAGGTGAGTGGGCAGGTAGGTATGGGGAGAAAAGCTAGGAGGGAAAACAGGAAAAGCTGCCATCCCCATCTCCCGTCCTCGTTTCAAGTAGTCAGCAGGGCATAGAAGTGGCAGTAACTCTGTCACCGGTTCAGTAAAGGTGTCCATATTAAAAGCAACTTTATGTTCAGTGCCTTTAAAAGGGCGTTTCACTCATGCTGCACTGCATTCTGGACCTAAGCATAACATTTCCAAAAGGTATTTGGTACAAAAATTATGAAGAACAGAAGAAGAGAACAGCTTGTGTGTTTTATTCCACCCAGCCAACATAGAGCGATTCTGTTCCAAGTCAACTGCCAAACTGCTTCACAGTAGTGTCTTGTATGCATGGCAAGAGA
Organism: Podarcis filfolensis; assembly: GCF_964270895.1. NCBI lineage: Eukaryota > Metazoa > Chordata > Lepidosauria > Squamata > Lacertidae > Podarcis > Podarcis filfolensis. The sequence goes on from NC_139609.1 coordinate 59,032,326, forward strand.
AGTACAGTAGAAAAAATTGTTTAGTGGCAGAAAGAGCCCTGCTGAAAATCATTTAAGACAACAGGGCCCCCAGTCACACCCTCAGCAAGGCAAGATCGTTTTCTGCAAAACCTGAAAAATCAACATTAAAAATGAAGATGAAGTAAGGTACATATAGCTTTAGACCCTGTGAATATTCAGCTGGTATGTGAACTTTTTCTTCTAGACAGGTCATAGCTTCATTTACCTTTTCCCCAGTCTAGGATGGGTACACTAGCCAATTGATCAGACAAATATTGCCAGTTGATTGCTTATTCACCTGTTGAAGGATACCGCAAGTGCTCGATCAAGTTCAGAATGCCACTGTGTAGGTAGAAGCTTACTTCTTTAAAAAATTGGATTATTTTTTTTACTATGCCATTCGCTAACAGTGAGACATACAAGACAAGAAATTTGATGATGGAGGTGAAAAACCGGTTGAAGGTGACGCAAAGGAAATGAACAATTGGCCTGCTGCCTACTTAACATTGACTTCTGGATGTACAAGTTACTTGGTTTATTTTTATTTTTTCCTCTCCCTCTCTCTCTTTTTAAAAGTGTATTAACTGTAGGCTGACCCTAACTTTCCAGGAATAAAGCCAGAAATAAATTCAGTGACTTGTTTATATTTATAAAAAACCTTACCTGCAACAATTTTTAAGTAGTACTTCCACTCATTAATCATTATTGTAAAACAGTTTGGTTTTGCACTCAATATGCATATCCAACCACTGACTACTGGAATATTTTTATAATAAAAATATAAAATTCTGGACCATTATTTGACCAATGTTTGCTCAAGTCAAATGCCCAGCTCAACCCTAGTCAGAATTCTATCTTCAGGGTCACAAAATAGGTTCAAGGATATTGGCTGAAAATGCCTGGGCAAACAGAAGCTGCATTGCAGCAAGAAACCTTCTATGCTGCAACATGTAATCCAGTCTGACTACACAGCAAGTATATTTTTGTTGACTGCATGTATAGTCCTGATGCTGCCAATGAATAAGTCTCTAGACAGATGGTTGACTGCCACTAATTAATATCCTTCATAAATATTTTAACTGCCTGTTAAGTATCCATTTCCAGAGGGGCAGCCATGTTAGTCTGTTGCCAGGGGCAGGGGGGAAGGGTCCGGTGCTGCTGCTGTGAGTGACATTATATATTTGTATCTTGCTTTCTCACTTAAGAGCTCAAGATTATGTGTATTATCCTCCCTGCTCTCCCACTTTTATCTTTGCAATAGTATCCACCCTATTCCTATAACTGTAATTTATTTTAAAACAGATTTTAATAGTAAATGCATGTGCAAAAACATCAGTTCTTGACAATACATTGTGGGGTGGGGGAGGCAATCCACATACAATGTTCTGGGCCCAGGAAATCCTGTGGGTGTCTCTGCTAAAGATCAACAGCACAGACAGAGAATAGTGATTAAAACTTATATTAATATTTTCATATCCATTGCTAACGTACTAACAGGCTGAATAACTCCAAAGTTACTCAACTGAAGAACTAGCCTCAATTCAGCAGTTAAGAAAATGACTTTTTGTTGTGCCCAGCTGTCAACAAACAAGAATTCTTACACTAAAAGGATTAGTTGAAGGAACCATTTTGCATCAGTTGAGAAAACATGTGATCAGCACTTCAAAAGTACGCAAAGGGTCTGCTTTTCCCAAGAAGAAACTAGGTAACTGATCTCAAAATAACTATATGAGCAGCACAGAGGAATAGTTTACATCACGTTACAACAAGTAGAGCACGTTCACATAAGATAGAGCACTTTGGAAATAAGATCTGATAAGGAAAAAGCCGCCACTGAAGGGGCCTAGTTAGAATATTTCTGAAGTTAAAATCTAATGTAATGATAATGGATCCATGAAGTGGGATCATGGGTCCTGAATGTGAGCCAGCTCCACCTGGAAACTTGGAGAAGAGACTTGCACTCTCTGGGTGCGAGCCAGGCATCCGGTATCCTGCTACCTTGATGGAAACTATCTTGCCACATCTTGGTGATTATCAAAAGGCTGAATGTGTTGTGTGGGTTTGAGGGGGCTCTTTGCATGTCTGATCATATACAAATGCTTCCTGAGACAAACAGCAATTGCTGTCAAGACCAAGAGGTCATTTAGGTAGAGGTCGATCGCTATGCCTTTCAGCCCCGTGGCCCCTGCTGAGGGGATTGCAGGAGAAACATCAGTGTGGCTGCAGTTTCTCATACCACCGTGCAGTCATACCACCACTGAGCAAATGGGGATGGGGGAGAGTTGTCTCTGTATTTGGTGCTTCACCCCATTTTACAGTCAACTGAGTCTAAGGTACTACGCTGCTCTCCACTGTGTCATGCAGTGCCGATCAGGACTTGTGCATCACTTCTGCCCCAAGCACAAGGTGCACAACTGACCCTGCCTCACTAAGGCCACAGTGAGTCAGAGAAAATGCCAGCTAGCCACTGCTTCCTCTTGACCAGTGTTAGAAGCGCAGATATATAAGCTAGGTGCCAAATGGCTCCTTAAACCTATGTTTCAGTCACCAAAACAGAATGTCAGTTGCCATTTTGGGGCAAGGTGGCTCCAAAGTCTTGCTTTTCAAATGATGGACTGACTGTGATTGGTTTTCAATTAAACATCTGGCTAATTCATATGAAAACTTTGAACTAGGTTAACAACTCTGAAAATTTAAAGAAAAGTCACTTTATCCAGAAAGAGTCCACATATATATTGGCTTATTTCTACCTCTTTCTCTTAATGGTGACACGGACCACCCCTACCCCCAAAGGAGTGCAACATAGAGGTCTAAGATTAAACATGCTCTCTCAAGGAAGGCAGAGTCAAGACTGGTGTAAGGTTGCTTCCTCTTTCAGGATGGCCAACAATAGCAACTGCTTCTTGTTTTGAGACAAGGGTGGTGTGTTTTTACTCTACTGCTGAAAAAAACCAGAGTGCAAATTTTACAATTTGCTTGTCAAATGTGATCATGTAAAGTGTCTCTAGTTCAACAGTGCAACTTCACAGGTCCCTTTAATGATTCACCAATATATCCATCAAGAATCAACCTGGCCAGTACTAAGACACTTGCACAAGTATAATCAAATATGCAGAGAATGGGGTGGTGCCTTAATGGTTCACACATCTAGCAATGGGTTGTTAGATAACATGGATAGCAAGGTTCAAGTCCTGTCCCTCATTATGCAAAGACTATAGGAAAAACCTGTTGAAATCAGAGGAAGGTTACACAAACTTGAGAAGAGATGACAGCAAAGAGTTTAGAACAAAAAACTGAAACACCTTTTCAAGAAAGCTAGAGGGAGCTTTTTGTGGGCGGGGGAACTCTACATGATAATTGAAAGGGGTAAAAGAAAATCACAACAAATCCCAGAGGAAAACGTGTGGGTTCTCAATTAGGTTTGCACATTACATGGGCAATGTTTCACAGTTCAGCTCCCAGGAATCATAATCTAGGGTTAAGGCTCAGTTCCTGAGAATAAGTTTATTCAGGGAAAAGAAAACCTTCACTAGTGTGATATTCAAACTTAAGCACTATTGAAATATGTTACTATTAGTATATTGCAACTTCACATACTATTTCTACTCACAACACTTACATAAGTTTCCACTTGAGTAAGAACTTTCGGCACAACCTTATTTTCTTCACCATAGAATTTCACTGCACCAAGGGTGTGGATCATTAAACTTTGCCAAGATTAGAAGTCAAATAGGGGGAAATGGGGTGTATATAGAGCCAAAAGCTGTAGGCTAGCCCTGCAAGCGTTCAACAGGCCACTGCAGACAGCAGATATGGTGGTTATGGGATTTTGTTTGTTTGTTGCCAACACTGACCTTAAGAGAGGATGGCTTAGAAACAGCCCTGACCTTTTGGGATAAGGTGGCTTACAAACAAAATGCATAAAGCCACAGGAAGGACTGCATTTTGAGAACAGGCTCTGTACCATTTGGGACTTTGTTAATCAAGACACAGCAGAGCATGTGCATGCTAATTCACAATCCAGGATATTGTCATAGTATACTCCCTATACCACTATCAGACTAGACACCACAGTCTTTGCACCACTAACTCCATCCACATGTCATATGAAAGAAAAGAATTTCAGCACACACTGAACATATATAGATATTCTACTAGCAGAGATGTTCAAGCATGAGAATAATTCTATTTGATCATTGTTACCAGTTTTGAGTGGATTCTAATATACTGAACTGGTTTTGAGCTTCAAGAGCTCCCAATTACTATTATTGGTTTGGGGCTTAATTTTCTAATTTTGAATCCTTGCCCAGAGGTTTCCTTTGTCCCAAAGCATCTCTGTTTTAGAAACTTCACTTAATTTTATTACTTTACTCCTTTATAAACCCAGCATCTAGATTTTTGCATTGCATTGCCTGAATGTATCTTGATTTAATGTTAAATTTATAAGACAATAAAGCAAGTAATTGCTTTTTAGCTGATTATTTAGATTTAGCCAACTGATAAGATTTTACTCTATTTACATTTGTAGAACCTCACTGAAGGAGGCCTTAGTGCATTGTGAGAAAACGTAAGAAAACAAAATTTACAGTCTAACCAAAGATTATGTTTCTTTTAGAAATCAGTGCCATCTGAGTATGACATTTCCTTATAATAATACATTGAGACGAGTTATAAAAATAACTAAACATGAGATCTGTAATGTTTGTTTGTTATTAGTGTTTATTTTGTTGAAAACCCAGTGAAAGTTCCATAGAGACCAGCCTGGATTGGTGAAGATCCAGCTAAGCCTTCTTGTACTTTCCTCCTAAAGCAAGAACCAATAGTTGTAATAACTGAAAGCAAATTATGTAAAAAAAATTTTTATCTATGCATCCTACATGGCAGCAGTTTCTATAAGTATCCCAAATCAAGTCATTGTTCATCTGCTCCACCATTTACTCTGGGGCTATGTTTAAAGATTAATCACACTGATAATTAAACATTGCAAACCTGGTCCTTTTCATGTTATGAATCACCCAAATGCTGCGCCTGGTTTTCCAAATCAAATACCGTAAGAACAGCTCCCTGATAAGATTTACCGGTACCATGTAAATAATGTGTGAAACTATCATTTGCCTATCTTGTAACATGAACACATGACTTAGTTTCCAATCACGCGCATAATTTTTATGCAGAGTTATGTATATGCTTTCTCACCAAAGTCAAGCAAGAAGAAATGTATTCTATGAAGCCATCCTCTGTAACTTGGTTCAGACAATCCACTAAAGAAACAACCTTTGGGCTTATGTGTTCCCCCCACCCCCCAAAAAATCCCACAGCAATTATCTTCCAAGGTCTCTGGTTACAACAGAATCAGATAAGTACTGTTTGTCCATATCCTATATAAATCACCATCTCAAAACACAACATGGCAAGGAGGGAGTGTCTTAAGCCTATGCCTTGTTCCTGTTTTGTTCAGAAAGCGCTGAAGTTTATGAGGCAGGAATTTTTCTTGTGCTTTATTTTTCCACAGAATATTGTCCGTTTCATGCATTCATTAGCAACACTGAACGTATGCTAACTGCAATACTGGAGTTTTTGCCAACTGGAGGCAGGCAAATGTTTTCTACATCTTTAAAAAGGCAGGTGGGAGGAAGAGGACCCATGCAACTACCAAGCGGTCATCAATATCAGGAAAGGTATTAGAACAAATAATTAAACAGCCACTCTTTGAGTAGTACTTAGAAAAGCATACTGTGACTACTAAGAGCCAGCATAGGTTTCTGAAAAAGAAGTCATGCCACACAAATCTTATTTCTTTTCTTTTTTTTATATAGAGTTACAAGCTTGGTGTATCAGAGGAATACTGTGGATGGAGCGTATCTTGCTTTCATTAAGGCTTTTGACAAAGTCCCCCATGATAGTCGTTTGGAGAAGCTGGTAAACTGTGGGCTAGATGATGTTACTGTTAGGTGAATTTGTAGCTGATTGACTGACCGAACCCAAAGAGTGCTCACCAATGGTTTCTCATCCTGGAGAAAAGTGACAAGTGGGGTGCCACAGGGTTCTGTCCTGGGTCCAGTGTTATTCAACATCTTTATAAATGACTTGGATGAAGGAACAGATAGGATGCTAAGCAAACATGCATACGACAACAGACTAGGAGGGGTAGCTAATACCTCAGAAGATGGAATCAGGATTCTATATTACCTTAAAGTTCAATAGGGACAAATTTAAAGTTCTATTCTTAGGCAGGAAGATCTAGGGGTCTTAGTAGACCACACGCTTAAAATGAGTCAGCAGTGTGATGATGATGCAGCAGCAGCAGCAAAAAAAAGGGGGGGGAATGCTATTATAGACTGCATCAACAGAAGTATAGTGTCCAGATCAAGGGAACTAATAGTATCACTCTTCTGTCTTTGTCAGACCAGTACTGTATCCAGTTCTGGTGTGCAGAGGAGAGCAACCAAGGAGATAAAATGTCTGGAAACCAAGACTTATGAGTAACAGTTGAGGGAGTTGGATATGTTTAGCCTAGAGAAGAAAAGGCTGAGGGGTGATATACCAGCCATCTTCAGCTATCCAGAGGACTGTCATATGGAAGTTGGCGCAAACTTGTTTTCTGCTGCTCCAGAGAGTAAGACCTGAACCAATTTCAATTCAATTTCAAGTTACAAGAAAGGAGATTCTGACTAAACATCTGAAAGAACCTCATGACAGTAAGAGCTGTTAGACAGTGGATCAGAGGAAGGTTTTTAAACAGATGCTGGATGGCCATCTGTCATGGATGCTTCAGTTGTGGTTCCTACATTGCATGGGGCTGGACTAGATGTGTGAACTTGCATATATCTGAGAGTTTGATTACAGTTGCTCCAAAAATAAAAAAGTGTTTCAATAACAGAAACAATTGCCATCATGTATCACAGTGCAGTTCTGATTCATGCTATTCTGCTGCATAATTGCCGGTGCCCAGAAACCATAGCTTGGTAGAAATCCGGAAGTATAAAACAGCCCTAATGCTTCTTAACAACTGCAAAACCAGAAGGAACCAAGGCATAAGTAGACACCTACATTTCCATTACTATGTATCTTTGTATTATTTATCTTTGTAAATAAAACATTTCAGGTATTATATCAGTATCAATCAAAACTTGCCAACTATAATATATCCAAAGACATACACAAAAGAAACAAGTTTTTTTAAGGGTTGCCATACATCTGGACATATCCAGAATACTGTAGCTGCAACCAGTGTCTGGGCGGGAAAATCCAGACGTATGGCAGTCAATGTCAGTGTCGTCTTTGCTGATTTTCCTCAGAAAAAGCTCAAAAATGTCTAATTTCTTTGCAACCCTATTTAATTGGCACATCAACAGCTGGTTTACTCACAAGTGTAAATAGGACTGCAACTTAAAGCTTCTGCCAACTCCTTCTGATCTAATATTTTAAAAAAGCACTTTGTACAAAACTTCCCAATGAAAGAGTGGGGAAATGTACCTCGAAAGTTAAAGCTGTAGGGCAGAATCAGAAAGCGGAAAACCTCTGATTGTTTTGACAAACACATTTAAAAATGTCTCTATAAGAAGAATCACATTTCAACTAGGTGCAGATTTATTACAAGTTCAGGGCCAACAGCCTGTGTAGCGAGCCACTTGTTTCCTGAAGAGGCAGGTCATGCATTCCAATCACACATCCATTCGGATCCTCATTCCAATTTTTGTCTTATTTTATTCATTCTCAGAACCAGTTTTGATTCCGTTACTCATTTACAAACCTCTAGTGTCCATCCAGATCATTCCGTCCAATCACATCTATGCCATTTCTAGTTCACTGCTACTTCATTCAGCATATTTCAATGCAGTCCAACCTCAGAACATTTGTTTCCTTCCATCTCAAGGAGCATTTCTTCTCATTCACCAACAGAGACCAGAATCACAATATTTCAGAGTACAGTGAAGAAGTTGGGGCAACAAGCTACACCAGCATGCATACTGAGAAATTAAAATACTAATAATAAACATCAAGCTATTGCTTAGACGTACAGGAGGCTGCTGACCACAATGACTCATGCTCCAATAAACCTGCCTCAGAAGCAACTTCTCTCTGCTATCCATCCTGGGGTTTGTTTGGGAGGGGGACTATATTAGTTTGTAGCTTACCATACATAAAATTCTTACATTTTAGTAGAGTATAGGCAGAGCCTAACACAAGAGAGCACTTAAAGCAGTCACTGATGGTAATCTTCAATCCAAAAGGCATATATGGGGGTGGCAACAGTGCCATACCAAATTCTTATTCAAAGCCAGGATGCCAAACACTTAAAGGGCAGCCAATGTCATTTGTTTGTGCATAGCAGAATTCTTCTTGGGTTCTGGGCAGCTTCAAACAGCAGCCACCTGTCAACCACTAGTTCCTTCAACCTTCAAGGATTCCTATAATTACTCCTGAATAATCACCTTTTTTCTCGGCTACCTCCCTCTTCATCTTGGCTACCTAAAGGCCTCTCAATTGCCTTTTCCCACTCCCTCGGGAAAAGCCAGGATCCCCTCCACATACCTTGCAGTCACCCACAGACATGGATGCCAGATACAGAACCATGAGCATAGCATGTGGTCACAGATTATAGGACTTGCAGTCCAGCAACATCTGGGCAGCCATAGTTCTCCAGCTCTGCCCCAGCAGGCCTCTCCCTGCTGTCAATCTTCTGTTAATCCACACCATACATTTTAAGCAGTCTTATACCACTTTAACTGCCCCCCCCCCATTAAGTGATCCTGAGAACAGTGGTTTGTTAAGGGTTCTTTGAGGAAATGGTAGTTCTGTGAGGGGTAAATTACACTTTCCAGTATTCTTTTTTGGGGGGTAGGGGGAGAGCCATGATAGCTAAAGTGGTATAAATGTGCTTTAGCTGTATGGGGCGGATGTGGCCTTACCTGGGGGGTTAGTGAGAGCAACAACAGTACAGTCCTAACCATGTGTACTCCAAAGCAAGTCCTACGGAATTTAACGGAGCTTTCTCCCAACCCTGCAGCTCTAGCACCTTGGCGAACTCAGCCAGAGTTACTTGGGAGTGCAGATGCACAAGACCAGACTGCAAGGGCTGCCCAAGAGGGGGGAATTCCACCCACTGACTGCCATTCCCACACCGCTTCAGTGATGGAAGAAGCCACACCGGTTGGAGTTTCCCTTGATGCATTTTTTTTTTTTTTAAAGGGAGAGGAATATCCCTGCGATTTGGGCAGAGACCCAACATAAAATGCGGAAGCTCCTCCTCCCACCGACCCGCCCGGTTCCCCCGATACGCCCCCCCCACTCCCCTCCCGAGCTCCTTACCGGCCTGCAGCGAGGGACCCTCACCAACAGGGGCACAGACATCTGGGGAGGGCTGCTCCTGCTGAGGCCGCGGCTCCTCCCCGGCCGGCCCAGGGGTAGCGGCGGCGGCGGCAGCAGAGGCAGCGCCGGGGCCCTGGGAGTACTTGATGTCGCGGAAGAACTTCTTCGTCTCGCGCAGGTTGTGCTGCAGCCGCGCCAGGTGCCGGTTGTAATGGCCGAAGGCGCGGCACAGCTCGCGGCTCAACCCTCCGCCGCCGCCGCCGCCGGAGCCCCGGGTCGAGGGGCCTCCCGTTCCCCCCGACATCTCGCCCGCGGCGGCGTCCGCCTCAGAGCTCTCCCCCCACCACGGCGGCGACTCGGGGGATGCCAGGCTGTTCTGGCGCCGCCTGGGCCACGGACTCGGCCTCCTCCTCTGCCAGCAGCGTCGCACCGAGCCGCACTGCGCACGGAACGGAACCTTTATCCGGGCGCTCTGGCGGGGAGGCGGCGGCGGCGGCCGGGGGCGGACCCCATTCTGCGCGCTTGCTCGCCTTGCACTGTGGGGGATGTAGTCGCCGCTTCCCTCTTGTTGCGGAGTAGCGGAACTGCACCCTCTTGGCGGGCGGGTGAGGGCCTTTCCGAAAGGCACTCTGGGATTTGTAGTCTTCTGCCGGGAGACTCCCTCCTTCAGTTTGCAAGTCAAAGGACCAGTGCCGGATTTACGTATAAACTTAAACAAGCTACAAGTATAGCTTAGGGCCCCACTCTCCAGGTGCGGGGAGAATAAAAGGGGGGGGGGGAATCTGGATGTACATTTCCAAAATATAAGATAAATAACCAATAAAATAAAACCTGCATACAGCAACAGTGTCAAATGGCTTTAGATACCTATTAGGTCCATAAATTACCATATATTCAACACAAAAAAGGGACAGTTTGTTGACAAAGGACAGCTGGACATATAAAGGGCCCCATTACCTTCAGTAGTTTAGGGCCCCATCAAACATAAATCCACCCCGGACGGTGGGCTTGCAGGGTTGGCAATGCCTCCAATTAAATGCAAATGGCATATGGGGGCGGGGGGAGACACTGAATAGGAATGTTGAAAAAGTAACGTTTGAAGCCACAAGATACTGCTTTAGGGTGGTTTTAGAAACACTTCGCTTGTCACAGTAAATGCTAAAAAAACAAACAAACCTACAATCTAAGACCAGGGGTCAGCAAACTTTTTCAGCAGGGGACCGGTCCACTGTCTCTCAGACCTTGGGGGGGGCGGACTATATTTTGGGGGGGAAAGAATGAACAAATTCCTATGGCCCACAAATAACCCAGAGATGCATTTTAAATAAAAGGACACATTCCACTCATGTAAAAGCACACAGATTCCCGGACCGTCTGCGGGCACGATTTAGAAGGCAATTGGGCCAGATCCGGCCCCTGGGCCTTAGTTTGCCTACCCATGATCAAAGGAATTTGCCTCCATGAGGAGAACAAACCTTTCCGTGCAGAGCAAAGCTAACCATAATTGCTTGAAAGTATATCCTACTGAATTCAAAGGAGTTTACGCCCAGGTATGCGACATTAGGATTGCAGCAGTAACCTCCTTCCCTTTAGAGTTGCTCCTAGAAAGAGAAACAAGACATCTTGTGACATCTTGAAGAATAACATATTTGTTGTGACATGAGCTTTTGTGGGCTCTTTCATCTTTTGCTGCAACAGACTTAATACGACTTGTCTTCTAAAGTTGTCATTGTAAGGATGAGCCCGTTTATATTGAGACCCTACCTGCCCATGGATGGGGCGCAGGTGGCGCTGTGGGTTAAACCACAGAGCCTAGGACTTGCCAATGAGAAGGTCGGCGGTTCGAATCCCCGTGATGGGGTGAGCTCCTGTTGCTCGGTCCCAGCTCCTGCCCACCTAGCAGTTCGAAAGCACGTCAAAGTGCAAGTAGATAAATAGGTACCGCTCCGGCGGGAAGGTAAACAGCGTTTCCGTGCACTGCTCTGGTTCGCCAGAAGTGGCTTAGTCATGCTGGCCACATGAACCGGAAGCTGTACGCCAGCTCCCTCGGCCAATAAAGCGAGATGAGCGCCGCAACCCCAGAATTGGTCATGACTGGACCTAATGGTCAGGGGTCCCTTTACCTTTACCTTACCTGCCCATGGACTCTCTTGCCCGAGTGGTGCATGCTCTGGTTATCTCCTGCTTGGACTACTGCAATGCGCTCTATGTCACCTTTGAAGGTGACTCGGAAACTACAACTAATCCAGAATGTGGCAGCTAGGCTGGTGACCAGGAGCAGCTGCCAAAACCATATAATACCGGTCCTGAAAGACCTACATTGGCTCCCAGTACATTTCTAAACACAATTCAAAGTGTTGGTGCTGACCTTTAAAACCCTAAACAGCCCATACCTGAAGGAGCATCTCCACTCCCATTGTTCAGCCCGGACACTGAGATCCAGCACCGAGGGTCTTCTGGCGATTCCCACACTGAGAATTGAAGCTACAGTGAACCAGGCAGAGGGCCTTCTTGGTAATGGCACCCACCCTGTGGAGTGCCCTCCCATCAGATGTCAAGGAGATGAGTAACTATATAACCTTTAGGAGACATCTGAAGACAGCTCTGTATAGGCAAGCTTTTTAAGGTTTAATGTTTTGCTATGTTGTTACACACCACCCCAATATCCAAGTGGTAAGAGACTCCAGGGTTTCTTCCAACACTTGGGGCTCATTCACACTTACCTTGGCCCCATATTTCTAGGCACAGGTCCACATTTTCCCAATGTCTGAGCACTTCCCACCCCCGCCACTGTACCCAGGAAAACCAGCTCTTTAACACTAAATTGAAACAAAGTGCAATTCGGGTTTTCCATGGATAGCTGTTTGTTCTGATTCAGCAGTAAAGAGTGGGTTTTTGTGGGGAGGAAAGTCAGGGCAAAAAACAAACACAACAGTCAGACAGGGAGCTTTAAAGTACAGACCTGAGCCTAGAAAAGTAGAGCAAAGATAAGTGTGGACTGATTTCCTTGGAATGAAGGACATCAGAGACTGGTGGTTTTATTTACACATATATACAACTTGACCATGCGATGGAAGGGCTCACAGCCTTAACAACATAAAAGATATTTTGAAGTTTTGAATCCAGCACAGCCAAAATACATCTGTCTGCATCTCCTGGCATTCAGCCTTTGAGCTCTTGCTCTTTTGCACACACCTACGTAGCAGCTAGGTGAGGGGTTGGGGAAGGCCTACCCATCTGCTCTGTGGCACAGAGCAACTTCTTTGGTTAGGTTAAATTGTGGTACTTAACTGGCCAGCCAACGCCATTACCTTGACAAAGGAACTGGCTTGGAAAGCTTCTCCTTATCCAGTCAATCCTCACAGATACAGGATCGTCAGTTCTGGAAGAGGACCCAGGGTTCCATCCAAACTGACCCCTGCCCAAACTCATAACAATACTAACCTTCATTTAATGTGGAGAGTTATTTTTCTGTTTGCCTGGGGATCTGTGTAATGTGGTGGGCTTGAATGTTCTATCTCCAAAGTTCTTACAGCAAAATACTTCTTACATTTTAAAGCTTATAATTAGGGATCAACCGGAAAAGAGTTTTCTGTAACAAACTGAGCCTGACCAATTACAGGGAATTCTTACCTGTAGTCCTTAAATAATTTCATTGCTATACTTGATAATTCATATTATTAATTATCTGAAACATTTTGGAAAGCTACTTAAAATAAGGTTACCAGACGTCCCCGTTTCCTGGGGAAAGTCCCCGGATTTACAGATCAGTCCCCATACAAAATCCATTGAACTTGAAAAGTGTCCCTGGATTCATTGGAAAAAAAACCTGGTAACCTTAACTTAAAAGCTATTATAAAAAGTTTACTATAGTAATGAATAGCTCTCAGAATGATTTCTTACTTCCTGCATTTAGACCTGGATAAAATCCAAAAAGCACTTCAAGTATGAGAAAAGGAAAATGCAAACATTCAGTTATCTCAAAATATAAAACTGAATGTCTGGAGAGTCCTGCAATGTAAATAGATACTCTAGTTATAAGTAATTGATTCATGGCAAATCACAACATAATTCTCAAAATTCATAGACTAATAAGGAACCCATCTCCTTTGTTTAATTAGAGCAATTGCTTTCAGCAGTCCTAGATGACAGATGCAGACAAATTCCATACAATTCTCCCCTTTATGTTTGTGGAAAAAATGCTACAGAGGATCCCATATTTTTCAACTCTTTTATTTTTAGAAGTCGACATGTATGTCACTTTATATGAAGTTGTTCTGATTTGCAAAACAACTTTGAAACAGAAATGCAGTACAGCAAACAGCTGTATTTCTTACCATGTTACAAAAAAACAAAAAGCAAATATTTTTATATGCATGTGACAGATTATCGGGTAAAATTAATCCTTTTTGGATTCTTGTTCTCTGGACAAATTGATTTATACTGGATGTAAAAATGAAAATAAATTGTAACTGGAATTTTGTAATCTGGAAACATCTCCCCCCCCCTTTTTTTTTTTTACTGGTATGCCTTTATTGGTTAATTGTATTTCAGTTAATGGCCAAACAAATAAACTTTGATTGATTGATGAGACAGATTTAACCTCCAAATGATTTAAGTTCTTTGATTCTCCCTTCAAAGGCTGAAGTAGCTAGGAACATGATGCTTCTTGTAAATTGCTATTTAAAGAAAAATGAAGAAAAATCCACATATTAGTTAAACCAGATCCTTTCCAGTGGCGTAGCGTGGGGGGTGCAAGGGGGGCTGGCCGCAACATCTGGGGGTTAGGGTTAGGGGGTGCAAATCCACGGGTTAAGGGGTGCAAATTACTTGCCTTGCCCCGGGTGCTGACAACCCACGCTATGCCACTGATCCTTTCTCATCCTTGCTGACCAAATGCATGCTTATTTGGAAGTTAGCTGGGTTCATATTTCAACAACTGTCTAGAAAAATGGAACAAACTGCAAGATGGAACTTGAAAAATCCTAACTGCCTTCACTATTAACACATGATGCACATACAGCACTAAGAGGCTTCCCCACTATCACATTTTTGATGAAAATCACAACACAATATAGGAGGGAAGGTAGATACAAAGGAAAATATCACATAAGAAGAGCTTTGCTGGATTGGACCGAAGGCTTATCTGTATAATCCAGCATCCTGAGTGCAGAAGCATTCTTCCTACTTGGGATTCCCAGCGATGATTATTCAGATTTCTCCTGATTTGTAGGAGAAATATGGATGTCAAGGGAAGAACAGGCTTTGCATAGCAAGGATTGTGAGATGGTACAAAACAATAAGACACATTATTCATTACATTTATCTCACCTCTGATCCTAGTGCTCAAATTCAGATTATTATAAACTGAACCTCATATTTCTCTGTGTTTTTATTTAAAAAGCAGCAATAGTAAAACTAATCACAGTCACTGAGACAAGCTTTGTGAAAAAATGCAACATTATTAAACCGAGGGATCCCCGTGAATATGCATTCTGGATAATTTGGTTTATAAAAGCAATATTATCTGCCTAGACACATACCCATCTTCTGGGTAGAGGATGTGGCTCTTCACATTTCCCATACAATAAAAAATGACCTCCTTTATTCCTGCTCCTTTTTTAATGACCTTCAGTGCCCTTTGGCCATTATGATCTCACATGAGCTGAAAGGATGATTTGTGCAAAAATTACCCACACCATTAAATTGGATTTTTGTGTGACAGCTCAAGTTTTCTTATTTCCTGCAGGGAATTTAGAGGCAACGTCTTATTTCTCCCAGTCATAAGTCATAAGATCATCTCAACTCATTGGCTCAAATGCTGCAACCAATTCACAGAAACAAAGCCCAACCCTATGTATGTTTACTCAGAAGTAAGGCACACTGATTTCAGCAGGATCACAGCTTAATGCACCATAATGTACTTCTTGTGCATGATGCACAACTGAATCATTTGAACGTGTAGAGGCATGTTCTCAGAAGTTCTTTTTAAAAAGAACAGAAATTGGACTATTCGTCTATGGATGTGTTTTTCTGCTTGTTGAAGAAATGGTAAGCAGGTTGTGCAGGGAGCTGGTTACTGGATGAATATACAACCCAACACTGAGCATGTACATCACCAATTTTGCAATTTATCTATATTGCTGTTTGGTGTGACACGGTACCCAATACATAAAAATTAATGGAAGAGAGATCTAGTCACAACTGTGAGCTATGAAATCTCAAAATCACTTTTGTGTTTCAAAGGCAATATACCTCTGAATAGTAGGAGTGGGTGTGTGGAAACCATGGATAAGAGCTGTTGCCCCTGTTCCTTGTGTCTGGGCTTCCCAGAAGGATCTGTTGGAAAAAGGATGCTGCACTAGGTCACATCTGGCAGAAATATTATATTCTTATGATGTACTGAATCCTGCTTATTGAAATGATAGCTTCTTGGTATTCATTTTCACCAGGTCACTGTGTGAGCCAGAAGCGGTAAGGCCTCAAGGGGAATCCACTATTACTTTTGTCCTTCTCTTCTGTTGGATTGTAGAGGTTCAAGCCCCCATTTTCTTTCTAAGCAAGAAGATGGAAACTGCCATCTCACTATTGCAGCACACTCAGCTTGCATAGCCAGGGTTGGTCCGGGTCCCCGGCTCTTAATCTCCAAATGCTATGTACAGAACAAAGATCCAGTCATTGTCATCTCAGTTATTTCAGGGTTGTCGTCCTGAGACAACAACCACTGACTACACAGGCATGGAATTCATTGAGCCTTTCTTACGTCAATAGATGTCTTTATGGCAGCAGATGCCCTGCCACCCTGCACACACCAGAGATAAACCAGAGATTGCTTAGGTGTTTACTAAATCCTAGAGGAAAGTGAGATAAGCTATTGGACAATGATCTTGCCAGAGGTTGTGGACTTTCTTTCAGCTTGTTCTAGTTTTCTGATTCACTCTGTAAACATGTTTAGAACCACTAGGGGTGATGTGAGTTCAGGGGTTAGTAGCCCAGAATATGGGACACTGGTGGCACTGTGGTCTAAACAACTGAGCATCTTGAGCTTGCCAATCGGAAGGTCGGTGGTTCGAATCCCCACAACAGGGTGAGCTCCCGTTGCTCAGTCCCAGCTCCTGCCAACCTAGCAGTTCAAAAGCATGCCAAAAAGTGCAAGTAGGTAAATAGGTACCGCTCCAGCAGGAAGGTAAACTGTGTTTCTGTGCGCTGCTCTGGTTTCGGTGTTCCGTTGTGCCAGAAGCGGCTTAGTCATGCTGGCCACATGACCCAGAAAAATTGTCTGCGGACAAACGCCGGCTCCCTCGACCTGTAAAGCGAGATGAGCACCGCAACCCCAGAGTTGTCTGCGACTGGACTTAACTGTCAGGGGTCCTTTACCTTTACAGTACCTTTAGCCCAGGATTACTGGATGTGTTGGTGACTGGTTGGAAACCCAGGATAATTGATCTTATGTTGCTTTTGCTACCTTCTTCATATGCTCTCACCTGTAGCTGTAGTTTCTATCAGCCTTTCAGCCATTGCTCATTGCCAGCCCATCCCCCTCATCAGGCTTCTTGTGCCCCTGGGAATCCCTGTGGCAAGATGTTGAAAAATGAACAAACAAAAAAAAGACCTGCATATTAGTGCATGCTCATTATGAGAGTATGGTCCATTTAAGCATTCGTTTAGCATGGTGATAGCTCTCAGAGGCAAAGGAAGTAGAACTTCTTCCAGCAGATGACAATAAGGCTGTGGGCACGCTATACCTTTAAAGCACATTCTTTCTCTCAAAGCATGCTGGGCACTGTAATTTGTTAAGAGTGGCTGGGAATTGTAACTCTGTGGGAAGTAAACTACCCTGTCCAGAATTTTTTGAGGGGAAGAATATGTTTTGAATGTGCTTTGAATGTACAGTTTTTACACAGCCTTTAAGAAATATCAGTATTTTGTTTCCTTTGCGTTCCCATTTAAGTTACTTGGTATAAATACTCTCAGTAAGAGGCACTTATTGTTCAATGCTTTTTATCATATTGTTTGTGAAGCCTCTACATTATAATCTAAAAGCACATTTTTTTTCTCTGAGACCTAAAGAGCTGACAATGGGTAGAATTTTGCCTCAGTCTGGAAAGCTATCAAAAGAAGGTACTGAATAAAACCATTTAAAACGCAACACAAGTTAAGAACACTTGGGCCCATTGATTTAAGATTTAAATCCAAAACACATTTAGTAGTAATTCCTATTGAACTCAGAGGGACTTATCTCCGAGTAAGTATGCTTAAGATTTCACTGTATACCAGTAAGTGCTTAACTCTCTGTTGAATTGAGAGCTCTTGTTTGGACCTCAGAGTGTTTCACCCAAGGGCATGCATGGTTTGGAGCTGTTTAGCTAAGACTCCTTAGGTACGTGTCCTCTTGAAAACAGACATGCTTGCAATCCCTAGACTCTCTTGGTGGCAGATGTGTCTCATTTGCCCATCTGTTCCTCCTGTTAAATTTATGGCATGTAGGAAAGGAATCCAACTGGATATTGTTTGCATACCCACAGGGTTTCCCAAACTTGGGTCTCCAACTGTTGTTGGACTACAACTCCCATCATCCTTAGCTCGCCAGACCAATGGTCAGGGATGATGGGAATTGTAGCCCCAAAACAGCTGGAGACACAAGTTTAGGAAACCCTGCTACAGTATAGGGAACGAATTTGGCAGTTCCCAAATGATTACATAATATAAACTTAAGAAACACTATCTGTGTGACTTTTCTTTCTCCTTCCCTGAATCTTTATATGTATGGAGATTGAAAGAAAATCGGTATGCCGGAATAGAAGAGGGATCTAAATGGGTTTTACCTACTGGGACAGCTGCATGATCTGAGAGAGAACGTTCTGTTGAGTGATATTGCCCTCAGATGTATTTGGTCATAGGGCTGGGAGAGGGTAAAATCACATTCTATAACACCCTACCTCTTCCCCATAGCTGATCATTTAGACTAATAACAGCTAGTTAATCCTCAGTGGGGCACCTTAGATCAGTTTTATGGGATATGAAAATAGTTTATCACTGGCAAACATGGATGTAGGTGAGGTCAAGCACTCCAGAAAAACAAAACAGGAGGCCAGGTATTATCGACACTTGCCTGTACAATTGCCCTAGATTTTTCCTGTATAACAAAATCAATGCTAAGGAGCTCCAAGCAGGAGCCTTTTGTATTAAATTTAATGAAGTGAATGTCCCCAAGGCCCTTTCATAGGAGGTTATCTCTGTCAACCTGGTAAAGTACCCTGCTGTCTCAATGCCTTAAATTTAAAAGTGAATTATGCAGCAGGCACATAAAGGCTTCAGCCTTCATGCAGACTAATGAATATGCTTATAAAGCTATATTAGAGCTATGCATGTAAAAATAACTCTTTACAGAAATAGTCAAGCCAATGAGACCACCTACTAGAACACATCTGTTCTGTGCTGACATAACTTGCACTACTCAGAAACAGGAAATGCTTTAAAATAAGATGAGAGGAGCTTATGTATCCATCACGGTTCATTTTCATCAGAGCTCTTTCCTTCGGATGAAACAGGTCATTCTGTGGTCTGTTGAAGCAGTTTTCTCAGTGAATCAATCAATTTATGTGAAAGCACTGAAACCTCATATTATGGCCACAGGATGATATGAAGCCCTTAATTAGTTTTCCCCCGATCAAATTGCTGCCAAAAGCTCTTGGACTTCCACTTCAGGGGAACAATAAGTAAGATAAGCTGAGAATTTCCCAGCTGATATGACTGACGCTCCTGCTGAAGCCCTGGCCGACTGCTGGAACATTTGGGTGGCTCAGGCCATTGATATGATCGCTGCTAAGCACCCTCTCCTGCTTCATGGAGCCCATTTGGCTCCCTGATATACTCCAGAGCTTAGACAAGGAAACAAGCTAGAAGATGGCTTAAATGTGAGTGGAGGAAGACTAGTCGAGTGCAACAAAATGCTGGTGAGGACTCATCATTGGGCCTACGTAGTGGCTGTGAAGGCACCAAAGAATATATTCTCCATTGCATTGTCATTGTGCCAACTGAGTTGTAAAATGTTTTACTCTGTCTCTGCTGCTTTTATGTCATTTTTACTGATATATTTTTAATTATTTTATTTTAATATATTGCATTTTGCACACTGCCTAGGCAATTATATTGATGGGCAGCCAAATACAATCTAATAATAATGATAATAAAAATACATCTTTTAATTGCAAAATGTTTTGCTACCCCATCCAGACATTCCTCCCTTTATCTCTTTTGATTCTCTTCTGAAACAGCCTGCTTCTCCTTGGTGTGTGGTGAGACCAGCCCTGATTGAATCACTTTACAGTGATGGCCGTTCACAGACCAATTAAATTTGTTTCAATGACTTTCACGGGACTAAGATGGCTTATATCAAAGCAGTCTGATTTAAATTATTTATGCACCAGGTTTTTGTGTGTGGTTGGTTCTGTGGAGCCAATATGGCACAGTACCATTGAAAAATAAATAAAAATAAATACATGCACATATTTACAGAACTAGGATCCCATGGATTTAGCATTTAATGGTTTTCATGGTGAAGGTTTGGATCTTCTGAAAACATTAGCAGTCTATCTACCTGTATGGACTACAATAAGGGTGGAAGTCTCACATACGCAGATCAGAGGTAGCCAGACATTCTGATGCAGGGATGGCCAGAGTGACTGCACTGGGCAGAGCCATAGATGTATTGTATTTGATTAGCGAGTGTGACAAGTCCATCCTGCTATTTTTCTTTTCGGTTACAATCCTATAATAAATGTCTATTTTTCCAAACCTTGGATAAGTAAGTTTACACTAACACATTTGACTTTGCAGTGGTCAAAATGCCACTATATTTGGTCAAAATGGCTGTTTTCAGTGTAGCGTTAGTATTGAACTACTACAGTGGTGTGGTGACCTGAACAGCTAATTATGCAATCACATACCATGGTGGGTCACAACTCTGCAAGGAAATGGCATTTATTGCCAATGCCACATCATAAATGCCCTTCACCCCAGTTCTGCACAGTGGCTCATCACATAATCAAGGCTGTGGTTCTCAAGCCACCTACTCTAAACTTACTTCACTGAATTATATTGCATTTTTCTAGAATGTGTAGTTTAGCACAGCAGCCCATAGGGCTTAAACAAGATTAAAAAGATAGTGTGGGAGTACTAGACTTGGTCTTCTGTTCTGGTCATCATCAGCCTCAAACGATAGTCTGAAGTTATTGATTATAGCATGCTACCGTTTTCTGCCTGGACCACAAAGCTTGTGAGCATTTTAAAAGGCAGACCTATAGTTATAGCAATTCACAAATTTAGGGTCAGCAAAGGTTATCATCATTCTTAGGAGCAGAACAAGACTGCCTGGTACCCAAGGATTTTGTTGCCAAAGCAGCAAATGCCTCTGTCATCACTGGATTCAGATGTGGCCTTTGATGTCCTACAAATGTATCACAATATGCAAATGGAGTATCATTGTGTTTCAAATTATATACACCAACAAACACCGATATATGTCAAAAAACAAAGAGGCAAATGAAAGGGTAACATAATTCCAAGAGGATGTTACTTACAGACAGAACACTGAGTCACATATTGCTGACAGTGGCCACCTGCTTTCTTATTTTAGGCCTCCTTTGCATATGACATTTTTCTTTTAGGATTGTATAGGCTGGATCAAAGACAAAGTGGGAGATTGTAGGAAGTACATCATAGAGAGGCTACAATACATCACAGACTGCCCAGCTTTTAAAGAAAGGAATATCCACCCTTGTCCACTAGTGGGAGGAAACCCATGTATGCTGCCTTGAGCTTCTTGTTGGTGGGGGTGAGCACAGGGTACAAATAAGATTTTCCCCCTTTTCCTTTTGGAAAGGCCAAATATTGTGTGGTTTTGACAAAGTCTGGGGACGAGTCTCTGTTCTGCACAGATTCTGGTACATCGCAGTCTGACAGAGAAAGAGAGAGATGTCGAAAGCGGCAGCCTCCAGACAAAATGAAAGAGTGCGAGTTAGAGGCCTGTGTAAGGCTGAAAAACAAGTTTAGCAAATAGGCTCCCATCCTTTCCTAAAGGAGGAAAAGACGAAGAAGAAAAGAAAGGGGGAAGAAAGAGAAAATACTTGGAATCTGTGTGTCCTCGGGAATCGAAAACATCGATGATGTCTGCGTATCAGAAAGGCACAGACACAACAGCAACGGGAATAATGGCAATTGTAATAATAATAATAATAGTAGGAAGGAAATCAAGTTGATGAAGCTGCAGCGTAGTCCTTGGGCGGAACCTGCTGACGGATTAAAGGCAAAACCAGCCCCCGGTCAGGAGCGAGGTGGTGGGAGGAGTTCCCATGGCAATGGGAGAGGTGGCGCTTCTCCTCCTCCTGATGCATCACGGAGACCGTTCGCCACGTTCCCACAAGCAGCGCCAGGCGGGGGTCCTCCGAGGAGTCCCTACGCACGGCGGAAGCGCCTCGCCAATACAGCCACCGGCTCCCCCCCCCCCCGCTCCCCCCAGTCTCCGCAACGCTGCGAGGACGCCGGCTGCCTGCACTGCAAAGCCGCAGCCCTGTGCAGCACCATTCCCCCATCGACAGCTCCCGGGAAGCGGGCGGGGGCCGGCACGGGGGCGAGGCGGGGAAAGCGGAGGGGCACCGGCCAACCAAGCCTGGAAAGTGCCCGGCGGGGTCTGCCTCCTGCCGCTCTCCAGATCAGGCTCGGGCTCTGATTGGCCCGGCCCGGCTGTCAGTCAGACTATCAAGCCGGCTGGCTTAGATGGGTGGGTTAGGCTGAGGGATTTGCTCTTGAGCCTGGGCAGGAGCGGCGTAAAGTGGGTTCTCAGAGTGAGAGAGGGAGAGGGTGGGTCGGCCGGCGGCTGGCTGGCTGGCTGGGGAGATAGCAAGGCAGACAGAGAGCAGCTGTCCGGGACATTGAATGAAAGGGAGAAGACATGCACTCATCGGATGGGAATTTGCAGCCCTGCAAGGCGGCGCGGAGAGCCGAGGCGCTCGTTTGCTTTCCTAAACAGTGAGTAGCATTGCCAGGAGGGAGAGAAGGAGGGAGGGGGGTGAGTATCAATCCATGGCATCTGCACACGCACCCCATCAAATTCCAGCCACTGCCTTTTGCAGATGTGGCTGCAGCCAAAGTTTTAATTTGGGGGAGGGCGTAGTGGTGCTAGTGGTAATGGTGGTGGTTCCACTCCTGCTTCTACCCAATGCAGTGAGTTTGGATGGAGGCATCTTCTCCCCAGCTCCTCCCTATGGCCTGTCTGGCTCCCTGCATCTCACAGGTGAAATGAACTTCAGTCTTCAGTGGTGATCAAGCCTGTCTGGTCCTCTTCTCTCCTCTCTCTCTCCCCCCCCCTCCCCATCTCTTTCCCCATGTTTTTCATCTGTAAATGCTTTCAAGAAGCAGAAGGGCAAGCCCGACCTCTCACCCAGCATGAAGAGGTGCAAATCGGATGAGCTGCAGCAATCAGACGAAGACTCTGCTGGGGCTGAAGATGCCCCTGTCCTGTCCACCATGGATGCCAAGGCTGGGGATTCAGCTGCCGCCCTGTCAGATTTGGCTGCCTCCAATCCAAACCCTCCACCCCATCCTGTTACCCGGAGTAAGCCTCCAGATTTAAAGGTAAGCTTTGGTAGGTCTATCTCCCTTTTGAAAGAAAAAGAAAAGAAGGCATATTTTCATTTGTTTTGTTTTATTGCTGCTTGGAACGCACATTCCAGTTTCCAACTCATAGGCGTTTAAATTATTGACAGCTGCAAAAACATTACAGGTGCCGCATTTATGAGCTGTCTTTTTGAAGGCATGTCAGTCAACCCAATGTTTACCAAATGGTAACACTAGCCAACTTGCCTGGCAAGTTCCTGGTGTGAGAATTCCTTACACTCATATAAATAATACTGGTCCATTTTTAAGTCATCTTTCCATGTTCCTGTTATACAGATAATTTTTTTGTAGTGCATCCCAGCACTGGTGCAGACAGCGTTGATTCAATCAGATTCAATGATTTTTTTGAACACCTGTGTTGCATAATCATTTTTATTATAAATGCATTTGGACTCCAGGCCTAGAAGTGAGTCCTGTCAAATTCAGTTGGACTTACTCTTTGGTTGACATATTGTGCTCTTAATAGTATCTAGCACATTTGATCGCGCTCTTAATAGTATCTAGTTTCAGATTTTGCCCAGTGGCTGTTCCATAAGAACTATGACTTACTGTTATTTGTTCTCTCTGTGTGTCAATTTATGCCCAGTTGTATGTCTTTGGCATAATACCGTGAGGTATCGTAACATCCAATAGCATAACAGGGACATTTCACATGTTTATTTCTTTGCCAAAATGGTTCAGGCATGCAGCTTCGTCTCAGGCTTGCTAGAGGCCAAGTGTGAATGTCAGGAAATTGTTCATTCTGTTGTAATGGTTGTATCTTGTTCTTTGGTTTCTCCCAAACCTTTAATATTGTACGTGGTCACAGGTAGGATGCTGGATCTTAATGGGCCATTGGGGTGAACCAACGCTTATATGTATCCATTGCACGATACAATTCAAAGCTTCCTTTTCTCTTACAATGTAGCCATGTAAGTCTTTATGTGGTTGCAAAATGCATCTGAAGAAATCTTTATCAGTGATAAAATAGAACTTTTATACACAGCTATGACACAGACACATTATGCAAAATAGCTCTTCTGAGCAGTACTATGCGTTAAGGGTTGTGTGATGAGTATAATCTGTATGAATGGTTTATTGGCTTGCGGTTCAGGATTTTCCCAGCATTCACAGCTGCCTCCTCGTGTGTGTGCTGTTGAGTCACTTTGCTTCTGTAAAAATAGAGTGATATTTATTAACCTATTTGGTAAAGCAGTTTTAAGTGTATAGACAAAGAGTGCAAAAGGTTACACTCAAGTGGAAGTTCTAATACTATGTTTTTGTAGACTTCTAATAGTGATTTAGTCACCTTTGGAAAGTGAGACTCCCTTCCAGATGACCAAGCAGGAAAAATACATTTATATAGTGGAAGGAAATTGTTCAATTGTTCCTGTTGCTTTTTGATTTTGTCACTATTATGTCACAATGTTAGGCAACCTTCACCAGCCAGGTTACCTGCAAGTATTTTGGACTACCTATGTTGACAGGTGTTTATGAGAGTTGTAGTCCAAAACATCTGGAAGGCATCAATGAAGGCTTGTAATATCTGTGGACTTTTTTCTAAAATTGCATGGCAGCAAGCTCCTTTTCACTTGACCTCAACAGGAGATCCTTGCTGCTGTTCTAATAGAAATAATTCTGCAGAGGCAGCTTGGAAGGCAATAGGAAGAACTGCTTATTTATTTAGTGATCAAATGTTTAATAGAAAAAGTAGTCTTCAAGTTGTTCACTTATAACTTTCAAAAATCAACAGAAATGCATATAAATATACAACAATTGAATAGAACTTTTAAGTAGCTGACTAAAACTATATCTCATAGGTAAAACTAAACTGTGCATAAAAAGTAGAAAGTTGCAAAATTAGGTAAGAAAGTCCAGGAAAGTTTGGGTAAACATATTTGTATTTAAAAAACGTTTAAAACTAGTTGCTGCTGCCTCTGGAGAAAGTGTGAGTGCGACCACTGAGAAAACCCTCTTCCATGTTGTCACCAGGTGACAATTTGCTGGTTGTAGAACAACCAGCAGGGTTTCCTTGGAGACGCTTAAATTTTGACTTGGTCTGTACCAGGGAAAACAGTTTGCTAAGCCCACTGATCCCAAATCATTTAGGGCTTTAAAATGTCAACAGCAAAATCAGGAACCTGGCTTGGTAGCTAATAGCCAGCCAGTGCAGACATTGCATCGCTGTTGTAACATGTGCAGAGGTGAATTCCCCCTTGAGCATTCTAGCAGCCACATTTTGCACTAGCTGCAGCTTCCAAATTGGATGCAGGGGTAGAACACCTGCTTTGAGTGCAGAAAGCACCTGGCTCAGTTCCTTGCACCTGCAGTTAAAAGGATCAAGCAGCAGGTAATGGGAAAGGCCTCTCTCCCTGAGACCCTAGAGAGCCAGTGCCAGCCAGAGCTGTGGACGGGAGGGGCAAATAGATTGACCTGTATAATGTCAGCCATGCTTAATATACAACCACACTTACCATAGTTTGCATCAGTGTAATTCGCCTTGTGTTAGCCTGATCAGTAGAGGCCTCTCTTACTATTCAGGCTGCAGCAACTGAAGCAATTTGGCTACAGTGGGTCTTTGTTGAGCACGCTGAAGCAGGACTTAGTGCCCTGAACATAACCTGTTGAATACACAGTAGTAACCCATTGCAGCAGCCACTAAGGAGATCAGCAAGGAATGTTCATCTCCTCTGATAGGATTAAACACATTTACAGTCAGAAAATGGCCCCTGCTCACTCCCCTGGGATGCTTTTTCTTTGGCTGTACTAAGACCAGAGAGCAAGAGCATCCACAGGTGATGGAATATATAGATTAGAGTGCGCTGCTGTAGAGGAGGCTATTTAGCAAGTTCCACTGCAGACCTTTTATTGCTTCTTGGAATGGGAGAGGCACAAATGGCATTTTAGGGAGTATCAGGAAATTTCAAATAGTGGTGTGCTAGACATAATGTACTAGGAATAGCAGTGGCATCAAAGAAAAACAAAAGGAACAATTTCCTTCCAATTCCAGTATTTAACTGGAACACGGAACAAACTATGACCAGAAGGGAAATGGAATGCTAATTATTTATTATCCCTTTTTCTTGAAAAGAACAAGATAAGAGACCAAAATGGGTGTGTTTTTTCAGAAACCCATTATATGCTAATGCATGAAAAAATGTTCTCTTCCATTGATAACATAATGGTCAGTAATAACAATTAGCACTTAGCAATAATTGCACTTAGTATGTGTGGTGTTTTCCTTTTCCTTTCTTTTTTTTGCCATGCGTTGCAAAAATGAAGAAGCATCTGGGTTCTCCATTTTATAGTATGAAACAATAATGTAGTGAAGCAGGAAACACAGATGGCTGTAACTCATTGTCTTCAGAAGAACTGTGTTAGTTTACACAAGCTAAAAAGTAGAGCTGCATTACCAAAAGCGTAGCCGTTCACAACCCAGGCCCGATTTTTAACATCAGGGTAGCCAATCTATTAATGACTGAATATTGATTATATTTGATTTTGCAATTTTTCATAATTTCATGGTTTGAATGCCTGATGGAACTAAAAAGGGATGCTGTTTGCATTTTTATTTCAAGCAAACATAAAACAATAAACAAGCAATATATTTTACAATACAGAGCAGAGTAAAAAAATCAAAGACATATGTAAATATAATAATAATAAATAATAAACTTTTATTTGTATCCCGCCCTCCCTGGCTGAGACTGGGGTTATATGTCATAACCACATACTTGAATACACTGGAAGAATGGGTTGGTTATATTCTGTTTTGTTTGTATAAGAGATAGAACCATATTGTATTGTGAAAAAATGCATCATGTGTGCTTTGTCCTCTGGCTACCTTAAATTTGTGTTACTCCTCACCCCCCAATAGGGTTAAGTGTCATACTTTACTATACAAAAATGAAAGATTGCATAAATTAAAAGTTTTCCAAAATGTAATACTGGTAGCAGAGGACCTACCAAGAATTGTGTGATGAGTTCCTGATTTGTAATATTTAAAAACATTTTAGAAAGGTAGCTATGGAGATAATGGGACCAGCTGATCAGTAATGAGAACAATTTCAGCAAAACCTGTCATCCCCCAAACTGCCCCCAAATTTGGGATAGTTCCACCACAGGTGTTGATAGGAGCCTATAATTCCACACCCCTTCTAACACAGAGGGGACAAATCTTGCACACAAAAGAGAACTGTCTTGACATTTTGGAACTCTGTCTTTTGATATCAGGCAAGTACCTTCACTGTATTTTCTTTGGCGCCTGCTGAAAACATTCTTGTTTAGACAACCCTACCCAGATGCTCACAAAGTTGTAAATTTTAATCTGTTTATGATTTTAACTATTTGTATGTTTTAAAGTATTGTTAAAAAGTTTTTTGTTTTATTTTATCTTTTTGTATACTTTGTTGAGGTTTTGGTTTACAGCCAAGTGGTGTTTGAAGTTTATGAAATAAATAAATTAAGTACCAGCCGTGGACCAACTTCAAATACAGCTTCCTAGTTTGTACAGATAAGGACTTGAAGGTACCGATAGCTTTGGACTAGTTTTTCTTCCAAATTTCATGATTGATTACCATATCCTAATTCTGCTCTCACCAAGTTTATTGAGCCAGATTGCACTTAAATGAAGCCAGGGGCGTACTTTGGTATTTCACTTTTCAGCGGCGCCCTGTGTGAGGCCAAAATTCAGTGCTCCCCCCACCCACCTTCTGTTTTGCTCAGTTCACTGTGTCAGAGTTGCAACCCCGTGCAGTGCGCCATAGGCTTGGCAGTGGAACCAGTAGTGCTGCCCTAAAACCTCCGGAGGAAGCTTCAAGCAAGATATTGTATATAGTTGAAATGAATCCTTGAACCAAACCAAAAATAGACGTTATAAAGCAGCCAGTTATCACTTGTAGTCTCCTTTCTATAGCTCCGAGAGCAGACAAATGCAAAATGACTTTTTAACACTTTATTCTCTCCTATGTTAATACAACTCTTATAATTGATACTTCACTAAGTATTAAGCACAGAACTTATTCCAATAATCTAACACCTTGAGCAAATAGTTGGTATACTATCCCAGCACAGCATCAATCCTAGTAATTGGTTGATAAACCAGTTAGTAGGTAGGAATATTACCAAGGCAGGAGTTACAGTGCTTGGATTAGATGTAATCCCTTTTTACATGTGTGATATGTGTATCCTAAAGATTTATCACTGGACCTTTGTATGATTTTTCTCAGAATTACTCTCCTGGGCAGATATCATCATCATCATCATCGAATTTGTATATAAATTTGAAGTTTCCGAACTTGAGATATTGAAAAACTACTGCCCAGTTGTGAATGTTCCTTTCTTAGGCAGGGTAATAGAGAGGATGGTGAATGGCCAGCTGAATGTATATCTGTATGAAGCCAATCATCTGGACTCATTTCCATCTAGTTTGAGGCTTGAATTTGATACTGAAACAGCCTTGGTTGGCCTTATTGATTAACTTTATTGAGAGGCAGGAGGAATGCTACCCTGTTGATTCTCCTAGACCAGCTTGGTGACTTTTAATACCATTCATTATGGTATCCATCTGGAGGGGCTCAGTTGATTGGGACATTGGGCGGGGGGTGGGCAAGTTTCGGTGGTTTGACTCCTACCTTCAAGACTTCAACCAGAGGGTGCATTGTGGGACTTCTGCTCTGTCCCTCTGTGTCCCACAGGGTTCCGTCTAGTTGCCCATGTTATTTATCATCTATTTCAGGGGTTCTCAAACCACAGCCCATAGATCACCAGTGGTCCAAGAGCTTCACTCAGGTGGTCCATGTCTGTAGATTTGTGGTTGAAGATGGGAGAGAGCACATCCATTACACTGAATATCCATATTGGTTTTTAATTAATTCAAACCATAATACAATATAAGAAATAAAAGAAGCAATAAGAATACACTTAAAAACCATG
Organism: Podarcis filfolensis; assembly: GCF_964270895.1. NCBI lineage: Eukaryota > Metazoa > Chordata > Lepidosauria > Squamata > Lacertidae > Podarcis > Podarcis filfolensis. The sequence goes on from NC_139609.1 coordinate 59,061,228, forward strand.
CAGCATTTAGCATGGTGGATTATAAATGCTATCACAGGCAGAAAAATTGTTAAGTGGTTATTCTGCATCTTTCATGTGGTCTGTGGGGGGGCGGAGTTTGGGAACCACTTGGATCAGAATAGGTAACAGTGGGAAAGAATGGAAAGAAGTCTGACACATGGCTGTTAAACACTTTATAACAGGGATGGTGAAACTATGCTTCTCCAGATGTTGTTCAGCTCCAATCAGCCAGAATAGCCAAAGGTCAATGATGATGGTGATTGTATTCCAGCAACATTTGGAGGCCCATAAGTTCCCCATCCCTGTTTTATAACTCACAATGATGAGAGTGAACAAGTAAGTCTGCATTCCTACTTTCTGCCGCAAGATGTAGCTTGCATTTTGAGATGCGTGTGCTGCAGAAGTGGACAGGACTGACAAGTTTCCCTCCATGCAGCCAGCTCCAGCGGGTGGTAGGATCAGGCATTTGCCAAAAGCTCATGACCAGCAAAGCACTTAAAATCCACATGTCAGCATTCAAGAGACGCATAGGTCTGCTTTCAGCGTATTAAACTTTGCACTGGAAAGCAGAAGCATGGGACTATTCATGCATCCATTTTCTCCAAAAGTGGAATCCCACGGAGGCTCATTCATACAACTCCTTTTGTTAAATTCTGCCCAGGGTGCCCTTTTAACTGACATATCGGGAACTGAACCTGGACCTTCATTCATAGATCTCTCTATTTCAGCATTGTATCAATAGCTCCACATTCACCTCCTTGGTTAAAGCTGGGTTTGATCTGTTAATTTAATAACAAAGGTGCTGTTGCAAAAATATGCACCCTCTTTGTTGCAAAACATTCAGACTTTAATTGTTCTGCTGGATCCTTAGCAGGAAAGAATCTGTTCTCCTGTGATTGGGGAGGAGAGAGTGCAGGATTGCGTACATACCTTTATCCAAATAAAAGTTCAAATCATCTGACAATGAGCAAGCCTTTTAGAGCAGAAGTGGACTAGGAAAAAGTCCTGGCAAGACACAACAGCAGATGGATGACCTAATTCTGCCTAAGATTGGATGGGCAGCAGTTATAAGCTCAGCAACAGGATGCCTGAGTTCATAATAAATTCAGTGTCATAAATAAATGCACACCCCTTCACTTTACTAAAGGGAGAATTGAAATTCCTATGGAGGATTGGTTTCTAACTGCTGGCCAAGCTTTTACTGATCTGCTATCAATATGATTTTTTGGCAATCTTCTCCCAGATGTAGTGAAATATCCCAATTTTTCCCAGTAGCATCTTCCAGAGATTAAAAACACATTGCTAATAGCAGGCCACAAGTTCATTTGGGATTTCTGCAACTAAAAATATGCACCTTGCAGAATCCTTAGAGTGCAGAGCTGGGCATGAAGCATTGAGTGATTCCACAAAGTAAACCTTTGTTGCCAAATTGAGGCAAGGTGCTTCTAGAAAGCAAACAAATATTCCCATTTTTACATGCCTGCTAATTTTGCTAGGGGTGGGGATAGTTTAAAGAAAAGATGGAGGACGTTTTTCCTATGAAGGTCCATTAACTCATTGGAAAAGGCAACCAGGAGTTGGAACTGCAGGTGGGCACACATCTGATGGAGAGTGGAGCGGCAGCCAAAAGTAGTAGAAGTGCACAATGTTGCATCACTCTCTCTGTTATCCCTTGATCTTCCTCTGTGTCACCCCATCTCTCTCTGCTTCCTCACCCCCTTCCATTACTCTGAAGAGCTGGATGATGCTGTGGGTTGCATGATGTTTGGTTGTGGATTTCCTGAAGTTTGGTTGTGGGCTGCAGGCTCCCTACCACACTATGCTGACATAGCAGCCCCTGTGTCTCTGTAACCTTGTGTTTCCTTCTGTTATGGTCCTCCTTCCTCTTGGCTGCTGCCCAGTGGCAGTGACTGTCTTAATTTTCATAGGAAGCTGCCTTATAGCAGGCCAGACTGTCCATCAATCCAACCCAGCACTGTCTCCTCTGGCCACCAGCATCATTCCCCCAGCATCTCACACCAGAGCCTTTCTTGCCACCTGCTATCTGATCTGCTTGAATAGGAAATGCCAGAGGTTGTACATGGGACCTTCTGTAGTAGCAGCTGGTGGGGTGGCACAGGTTGGGACCCAATGCTCTCCTCACTTCCAATGGTCATAAACAGGGAGACTGGTTCCCTACCTCTGCCTTAGGCAGTCACTGCCCAAACTCTAGCACACCAACCATCACTGTATTTTTTCTTTATAAAGATTTAGTGCAGTCTTCTGAGTGAAAACTTAGTAAATGACAGCCTTGGGTCTCATTTTTCTTTTTCTTGTGTTAACAGGCATTCTGTCTTTGTAATAAATGAAGACCTGAATGTTTTAAGCTAGCAGATTTTTTTGGTGTGTTTTGGGTGTATTCTTCTCTTGCACATTTTGCTGAGTGTAACAGAATATAATTTAGTCCTTGGTGAAGTGAAAGTCAGGCTCCTTCCAAGCCCAGAGTGAGAACAGCGTTGCTTTCCTTATCTAAGCGTGACTCTGCATAGGTCCTGTTCTTTTACATAACTATGAATGTTTTGCATTGTAAGGTGCTGTCATAATTCTTTGCAAGCTGAGCGCTTAAACTTTGTACTGGGAAAATCTCCCCTGCAGTTAAATCATGGGCTCAGACAACTCTCCAGCATAGTAGCAGTATAGCTGTTCATCCGGTTTCCTGACACTGTTGAGGTGGGAACTGAGAGCCACATTAGACAGGATGCTAAATGCACCATTAGCAAGTCCCATTGGTACCAATGGAAGCTTTTTTCTGGGCCTAATAGAAGCATTGGCGAGCGGGGGTGGGATTTTTGTTGGGATGGCGGTGAAGCAGGATGTCATGCTCCAGGAAGTACCCTCAGGTGCTAGGGTCCCAATTGCAGGAGATACGAACCTTCACCAAAGGACTCACCAATGAGGGCAGGGTTGCAGATGCAGTATGTTTCAAACACATTAAGCTCAAACACAGAAATTTAGTCTAGGTTCAAACATGACAGAATCATGCAAGAGTCCAATGTCAACATCACAGGAAGTTCAAGCAAGGTTCAACACTGCATAGTAGGAAGACTAGAATCAGGAACTAGGAGCCAAAGAACAAGGATCCACAAATGTGTTGTTGCTCCTTGGCCTGGAGCCAAAGCTTTTTAACATAATTACATATATAAGTATTTTGTTTTGCACCCCACAAGAAACCCAACTTCCATTTGGAAACAAAAGTAGCAGGTTTCTAGTCCTCTTGTTGCAGCAATAAACATTATAAACCAGATGGTAAAAACTAAAATGCTGAAGGGCTTGCAGTGGACTAAAAGGGAACTCAATCATTATACATTTTCAGTTTCGACAAAGATTTTGCAGAAGCTGACTTAACCTTTTTCACATTTGAGTGGTTTGATTTTGAAATAGAATGTTGCAGAAATGCAGTCTTTTCACCATCTGCAATTTGGCATCTGCCATGTTGGTTAAAATAATGTGCAGGTTATGTTAAGTAACAGCAGTCCATCAACTTGCAAATATATTGTGAATTTGGCACAAATGTGCGAACAAATTTCCTAACCTTGCTTTGTGAAAATAGGTGATCTCCTTTCCCTGCTCTGCTGTGCACTTCAAAACCTGAAGGGATAGCAAAGGAAAATCATCCCCAGAATGGTACTTGGATAGCTCTAAATTAAAATGCAGTATTGAATACCTATAGTTAACTGTGTTCAGCTCAGTTTTAAAACCATTTACTGTCTTTGTCTCTGGCACCATTCTGGAGAGACTGTTTCAGGGTTCGACGTCTCTGAAGATTAGAAGCCTACTTCTGTCAGGAGACATTAACGTCTCGCCTTGTGGGATAGCTGGAGTGGGTGGATGTGACATTTGCCCTTTTTTACCCGTGAAGATTAGTATGTCCAGTGTCAGAGCTCTTGCATAGTATGCTTGAAATGTGTGTCCTGCGGGAGAATAAGCTATTGCCTTTCAGTCTTAGAAGGTCATTGTCAAGGTGAGCCAAGTCCCCTACGGGTTACCTGAATATATTTGCTGTCAGGCAGCATGAACAGTACCAGCTTGGGCTCTGGAATGACATGATTAGTGATCGCCCTGTAAAATCATTTATCAGCCACTGTCTGGTTTGCTACTGTGGGTTTCAGTCCTTTTCTTGCATGCTCAAACATTTGGTGCATGGAGTGTTGTGCTCTATAACTTATGCTAAATGTTAACTTTATCATTATGCTGCCCTTATGATAACACAGTGTTTGTAAGTGGACCCTTTGCAACACTTCATGCTTGCTGGCAACTCTTTCTTCTTGCCTCCTGCACTTGTTGTGGTGCTCACACAGAATTGTGCCATAATCACGATTATGATACTGTGTTGTACCGGGTGCTAGTTTGATGGTCTTTTATATTCATGTTATGGTTTAATATTTTACTACACCCTGCCTTGGGATCACTTACGTGAGATCACGTGGGCAAAAATTACATTTCATAAATAATCCTTAAACAATACTTTGCTAAACCTGTATGTGGGATTTCGAGACATGTAAATGTTCAGTGATGTTTAATAACCTTTCAGGGGGAATAGCACATGGATCTTGAAGAACCAGTTTTTCCAAGTGGATTTGTGTGAGTTAAACAAGTAAATTAATTAGATATAAAGGTCACAATTCCTCAGGACTTCAGATGGCAGATGTGTGCAGTTTCTTTCATTTCTGTTTGAGGTGACATTTAAGGTGGATAAAAGAAGGCATGCGTGCGAGCACAGACACACGTACCGTTTCAGGTCACATTTGATTTTGCTTCAAGAACTGTGGCCAACCTCATACTGGTTATAAACTGTTCAGTTGGCCTGAAGTCTGGCTTAAAGAAAGAGAATCACTGCAGGGAGAGTGAGCAGGGACCCTGAAGTTCCCCATCTACAGTGAGCACATGGAGGGCCGACTGAGCAAGCACACAGGTCCTCTGCTCACAGTCTACCCCACTATGGTGAAATGTATTGCATTACTGTTTAAATTGTAGTGTTTGTTGCATCTAGGCATATAAATTAGCATACAGAAATTTTATTCAGATCTATGTCCTCTTTTTTGATTATTCATTTCTTCTTCTTTTTTTGGTGATGTATAAGTGATGTGTCCAAAGCAGGCACCAGCGTGTAGACTTCAAGCCAAATGGAGGAGTTATCCATTGGAAGCAATAACCAACAAGAGAACATACAAACTGGGATAGGCTTGCCATTCTTAGCTGGTGGTGCTACACATCCTTTTTCACATTGAATTACGTGGACAGTTGTGTGCATGTGTGCTTTCATGGTTCTGCAGCTTGCAGCTTATGGTGTGGTGCCTCTCTACCCTCCAGAGGAGATTTAGGTGAGATGTAGGGGGCGTGCAGCGGGAGGAGAAGGGGGGGAGCCCTGTTGTGAAGGCTAGAGCCCTTTCCCTGGCGGAATGGGTTTGCTGAATAAGATAATATTCTCAGATTGCATTTGTAACACAGATGAATCTGTGCCCTCTTCTGCAGCATAACTTCACTTTAGCTTCTGTCTGTCTGTCCTGGATTTGAGCAACAGTCATTCTATGTCAGCCATCTGCCATTTGCAAAGCAATTATTGGCTGATTCCAATGATAATAATTATAATAGTAATACTTCAACAGTGAGTGCCCAAATGACATCACCTGTGCACAAAAAGGAGGTCTCAGTAGGTTCAGGGGGGGAAACAAGGGAGCAACCCCCCCTCCCAAAGCCCAGTGAGAGTTTATCGTGTTCAGGGGGCACAGAATGCTAATGCTATCTGTTGGGGAGAGAGCCGGAAAACTCAGTTGTTGGTGTAATGGAGTATCCTGGAAGAAGATGAGGACATGGCTGGCTGGTTGGCTGGCTGGCACTTTGAACAGGAGCACTCCACAATGAAACATTTTGTGACAGGTCCCACTTGTGTTGACTAAGTTCCATTGGAAGCAGTGGGTCTTGAGTTAGTTGCAACTGTCACATTGGGTTCGGTGGGACTTATCTCGGACTCACGTTATCTACATTTTGGCCCAGTGTGGTATAGTGGTTAAAGTGCTGGACTAGAAGTTGGGAGACCAGGGTTCAAATCTCCACCCAGTCATGAAGCTTGCTGTGTGACTTTGGACCAACCACAATCTCTACCTCTATCTCTACTGATCTACTTCATAGGGTTGTTGTTGACATAAAAAAAGGGGGGAAAGGATTGCTTTGGGGTGAAAGATGGGTTATTAATTTAATAATAAACAAATATATATATATTTCATTTCTTTTCAACCAAGACTCTTGTTTGTACAGGAACAGCAAAGTGCTTTCACCTTTAAGTCATGGGAGAGGGGCTTACTGAAACACAGTAATTTTTTTGAACTGAAGGTTGTATCTATGGCCAGAATCTTTCTTTTGATGTGGTAATTATCCGGAACAAACACCACCACCACCATCTTTATCATTATTTACCAATGTCGGTTTCATGTCATACATACAGTATTTTGTTTGTCTGCCCCCCAGTGGTAAAAATCAGTATTCACTAGATTGGGTCAAATTCTGCCTTTTGAATTTTTCTGCTTTGCCATTATAATTATTTGCTGTTGTTACATGAGAGTGTACACACATAAACCATGAAATTGCTGCCATAAGATCACTTCACGGTGACTTTACCATGTCAAAAGTTATCATGAGTTTGGGCCTCAGTACCTTGAGAGCAAGCCCTGCAAGCTGTTCCAATAAAAACAGATTTAAATATGTACCTTGAAGTCCATTTTACAATTACAGTGATTGTTGTTGTTTAGTCGTTTAGTCGTGTCCGAATCTTCATGACCCCATGGACCAGAGCATACCAGGCACTCCTGTCTTCCACTGCCTCCCATAGTTTGGTCAAACTCAAACTTACAGTGATACCTCGGGTTAAGTACTTAATTCGTTCCGGAGGTCCGTCCTTAACCAGAAACTGTTCTTAACCTGAAGCACCACTTTAGCTAATGGGGCCTCCTGCCACTGCTGTGCCGCTGGAGCACGGTTTCTGTTCTCATCCTGAAGCAAAGTTCTTAACCCGAGGTACTATTTCTGGGTTAGTGGAGTCTGTAACCTGAAGCGTATGTAACCTGAAGCGTATGTATCCCGAGGTACCGCTGTATTATTTTTAATTAGGTCAGTTGTTTAGCCAGAACAATAAATTAGATTATCCAAAGGGATGGAAGGTTTAGGTGTCTGCTTCTACATATATGTAAAATATCTCTGTATATATGTGCAATATTCGGAAACAGACTTCTACACTTTTGTCACTAGCTGTGTGCATTGCTAATTTGTCTAAGATTTTCATTTGCATTGTTTGGAAAATGAGTCACGTTTCATGCTTTGAAGGCTGTTATTGACTCACTCAGGTTAAGATTGGCAAGTTAATACAACCATGATTGAATAGGATGCAGTTTTATTATATATCAAGGCTTGGGGTTAATTATATTAACACAAAAAGTGCTGTGCTGGATCAGGTCAAAAGCCTATCTAGTCCAGCCCTCTATTCTCACAGTGGCTAAACAGATGCCTCTGGGAGGCCCATAAGTAAGTTCTTTGTGCAATAGCACTCTTGCCACATGAGATTCAGAGGCATACTATCATTATCATGTCCTCCTTGTAATGTGTGGCATGTAATTATTGTTTTGAGGTTATGGGTGGTGGTTTTTATTTTATTTTAAATCATTGCTTTAATTAGGTTGTATCCAACAAAGTCATTGCACTCGCAAAGCAACTTTGGATCATGCAGTTGGACTCCTCTTACTCTCCTCCCCACTACTGCTCTAAATCTCTTCCATTCATGCAGTGACTGTATTAGATTCAACCAATGGTATTGCACTTTTGTATGTTCTGGCGAAGAGCAGGTCTTTTATTTATTGCTATACCTATTACATTTATATTCTCACTTTTACTTCAAGGAGCTTCAGGGTGATCATACATGACTTTCTTCCTCCCCATTTCATCCTTACAACCACCCTGTAAATTAAATTCTGCTGAGAGGCAATGACTGTCCCAAGGTCACCCAGTGAGCTTCGTGGTTGAGTGGGGATTTGAACCCTGGTCTCCCAGATCCTAGTCCAACACCTTAGCCACCACACCAGTGGAACCAATCGGCAGGTTCTGGTGCTGCTCTGCTGATCTCCCAGACCCTCTAGGTTCAGAAAGCAGTATGCCACTAAATATCAGTTGCTGGGAACGAACATCAGGGGAGGCCTGCTGCTTTCGTGGTCTACTTATCAGCTTCCGAGTAATAGTTAGCTGGCCACTTTGGGAAGCAGTAGAATGACCACGCATGCTTGTCAAACAAACAAACAAACAAAAACAGAGAGGAAGGAGATACTTCACCACATAGAAAGGAAAAAAGAGGTCACAGATCTGCATACAATCCCCTATCCTCATTTATATGTATGTGCAAATGTGGAAAAAATGGCCATCATTTAAACAGAAATACTATATATCTCAGGGTTGTGGGTTTGAGTCCCACGTTGGGCAAAAAGATTCTTGCATTGCAGGGGGTTGGACTAGATGGCCCTTGGGATCCTTTCCAACTCTACAGTTCTATGATTGGATATATCTATGGTAGAGAAGACTAAAGCCAGTGCCCTCTTCGTGCCTACTCAGTTTTGCTGTCCATGTGTTGTCAGTGGGCAGCTTCAAGGCTCCTGCTCCTCTCTCTTTTTATGGAGGAAGATAACTGGACTTTGGGTGCATTTGGACGTGGGGAATCTGGCGCCAGATTTCCTGATTATAATGCTAGGACTTATGTCCTATTTTCTGATGTCCCTTTCATACTGCAGTACCTGTTATACTATGGAAGTGGGGTTTTTTTTGACTGACATGTTGCCCTATATTTTGTTCATACCAGTGGGTGTGGCTTGACACAGCAATGGATGTCATTGGGCAATGCTCTACACATGCCTGATTCTGTTTCCACATGAAAACAGCAGGAAATAACTGTATGCTGGTATACTGTTCCAAATTCCATCACTTTACTACCACAGTTTTCTAGGCTAAGGGGGCTGCACATGGATTTTTTTCCTGGAATCAAATAGCACAGAAATGAAGGCTAAACATGTGCTATATTCCTTTAGTTTTTTGGGACTGGCTTTTACATTGTGTGAAAGCTCAAATCTAATGTGGAAATTACCTGCTTGGGAAATGTCAGGGAAACATGATGTTAGGCTTGGTAGACATTTGGCCTGACTGTGCAGGGCTTTTCTTACTTTCTTTTGAGAAATCCATATATCAGAATAATTTGCCAGCGTACATTTGCATGGTCTGGTTATGTCAGTTGTCATCTGTCCATTTTCTCCCAAAAGGAAACACAGAGAGAACGCAAGGCATGGCGTGATGCTGTGAAAATAGCCTATTTTTCCTTCCCCAGCCTCTTTTTTAAAAAAATGTTTTTTTTTAATGGTTATTTTTAAAATGTGGGAACCAGGCATTTTGGTTCCCAAGAGCCTTTTTTTAAAGGGCAAACGAAGAATCTAAATCCATTCTGTACCATGATGCAGAAATCTGTGGGTTTTATAGTTCTTTTCTACCTTACGTGCGCTCCGTTTCCATAGAGACTCTATAAATAGAATAAACTTTAAATCATGATGGCCCAAAGCAGCAATTCAATACAGTAGGGTTTTTTCCCCTTTCTTTCTGGTAATCCTTTTCACAGGTGAAAATCGGTAAGACGTTCTGATTCTTAAAGTCAATTGGTTGATGAGGAAAGCTTGAGCCACTTTCCCTTCCCCTTTGCAACTTTAGTGGCTAGTAAATTATTCCTAACTTTTAATGAGAAGAAAGGAGGCCTAATGATTTGGGTCCTAGTGGGAGTTGAGTGACTTGAGGCTAGTTTGTAGAAAGCTACACATTAAATGTTCTTCACTTTTGATTAAACCATGGGGTGCTGAAGTGAGGCTCCCAGGAACCATGAGATCAAGTTGATGTTTGGGAAATGAATGTTTCTGCCCCTTCTCTGATACTTCAGTGGAGCTTGTTATGTACTGAAGTTCTCACCCTGGGCCAGCAGGGGGATACTGTAGATAGTTATGCAAATGAAGGATCGAAAGTGACGTTCAGTGATTGGCTAGTTACAGAAAATGGTTACTGTTGCATTCTAGTGGAGCTCTATATAAGCAGGCTGACTGAGCTCCTCAGTTCAGTTCTGTTCCAGCTTACAAATAAAGAGCTGCTTTGGAAGAATCGCTGTGTCATCTGATATGTTCGCCCACAACTTAACAGAGCTCAAACTAGGACTCAGGCATAGAGAATGCAAAAATAAGGTACATGGAAGGTTCAAGGTTCTTGTGTTGGTATGCAAAGGGCTGAAAAATGAGTCCAGGCTCTTAAGCACTTTCCCAGCAGAATTCTTGAGATCATCCAAAGGAGTGCTTTTAGTTGTGCCGTGTGTTCCAGAAGCCCAAGTGGCCTCAAGTGGCTATCAGGCATGTAGTGACACTAGTTCCCTGCTGTGGAATACTCCTCCTTCAGACATTTGGCAGGCATTCTCACTTTTTGCTTTCAGGCATCTCTAGAAGACTTTTTAAAAAGCAGACAGGCCTATTCAGTTGTTTAAAATGTCTCTTGATTAGCCAGTCATTTTAATGATTGCCCTACTGATGTTTTGTATAAATGCTTTTATTAACAAATAGATAAGGCCCCCCCCCCCCTGAAAAAAGTTCCAAGGAGGGAGAGGCTGCTGAGAGAGGGATTCCCTGGTTGGGACTGTGCAGAAAGGACTAACCCAGACTAAGTCCTTAACATGTCTAGTTAGGAGGACCACGTAGCTGGTCATTAAAAAAGACCTCTGTCTGAGACTATAGAGAGCTACTGCCAGTCAGAATATGCATTACTAGGCAAGATGGACCAATAGTCTGATCTGCTATATGGTGGATAGCTTTGTGGCAAGATGAGTTTTGCGTTCATAGGCAAACCAGAACACAGGTGGGCTGAAGATCCTCTGTGGTCTGCTTTGGATTTATTAGATATTTGCTCCCTACCACTTGCCCCATGTCGTGCCCGTGTTGTGACATGGAGCACACAAGCCTTGAAAAAGCAAGGTGACGTCCAGAGGAGCAATTTTCTTCAACAGTGCCTGGACATCTAAATCCACCCCCTTTTTGAAAGTTAGTAAAGGTAAAGGGACCCCTGACCGTTAAGTCCAGTTGCGGACGATTCTGGGGTTGCGGCGCTCATCTCGCTTTACTGGCCGAGGGAGCCAGCATACAGCTTCTGGGTCATGTGTCCAGCATGACTAAGCTGCTTCTGTGAACCAGAGCTGTGCACAGAAATGCTGTTTACCTTCCTGCCGGAGCGGTATCTATTTATCTACTTGCACTTTGATGTGCTTTCGAACTGCTAGGTTGGCAGGAGCAGGGACCGAGCAACGGGAGCTCACCCCATCACGGGGATTCGAACCGCCGACCTTCTGATCAGCAAGCCCTAGGCTCTGTGGTTTAAGAGGCTTTGAAAGGGAAGGCCTCTGGCCTGCAGCCTGACATCTCTCCAAGAGTTTTTTTAACCATTGCATAGGCTGCACTGAGTGTGAGATCCTTGGAGGTGAATATGCTGCTCTTTTATTAGAATTGGGCCCAGTTGCTTCTGCTTCAGGGACTCCTGCCTTGGCTTAGTTCTGTTTGCTTTGATGGAATGTGATGGAAGCTTGCACTTCTCATTCCAAGATTCACCTGCATGGTGGCCCTGATCCCACAAGAAAGCCCTGGTCTCAGGTCAGCTGCTATTCTTGCACCAGCAGTGGACTTTTGAGTCTTCAGCTGTTTTCCCAATACAAAATCATTAATTTAATTAGATGAGAGTGCTGATGCAGACTCCTTGTCAGTGGGCTGCTTAGATCACTTTTCTAAATGCTCTTCAAACTGCAGCTCCTGTAAGGTCACCGTTTGTCAGGTTTTTAAAAAGAACTCAGCATTGTTGGGCTTGTTACGTATTAATGATTTCACATAACCAAGCTCAGTCTGGTTTATTAATAATGAAAGAGCATTACATGTTAATCTTTCTGCAAGAAAAATAAAACAAGATAAGAAGTAATGTATGGCCAAATACCATGTTCTCCAGGGAGAGCAGAATGTACAGAATGTCCTTGTTGTCATCCTTCAGAAGATCTGATCCCATAATTAGAGATGCATACAAATGAAATTAGAAAATTTCCCACATAGTTTATTCATGAAAAAAATAATCTTTAACTATGTTTGCATCCACTAACATTAGCCAAGTCCTTTCTTTTATGACCATGGACAGCATGTAACATGGATTGGAAATACCTTTTATTTCATCGCCTAGCGATCCTTGATCAATACATAGGAAAAACTTTTATCTACATTCCATGCATAACCAAACCATGCCCCATAAGCACCACAAACTAATGAATGGGTTCGAAGAAGCCCAGGTTCTGGGAGTTGCAGGCTGGGAGCAGGCTCCACCATGCACTTCTCTTCTACAGATCCACTCATTTCCCATGTGCATTAAACACTCACATGGGATGATGTGGTGGGAAATTTGTCCTCTGCTCCAAAAATAGCAACAAGCTCATTTGAAATGGCAACTGACACAAGTTACCACCCAGCGGTCTTTCTGGGGGACAATCTGTTGTTTAATTGCTTTGATATGTTGCAAGATATGGCAGAATCAACACTTTCCTGCTCCTGACTTCCAGCTTCCTTGGAAAGATTATGTGGCTCTTTCATTCTATCTTGAAGCAATGTTCCAAAAGGAAGTTTGTTCTGCTTATAAGCAAACTTTTATACATACATACATACGTATGTATATACATATATATATATGTATATATATATATGAGGGACGCGGGTGGCACTGTGGGTTAAACCACAGAGCCTAGGGCTTGCTGATCAGAAGGTCAGTGGTTCTAATCCCCGTGACGTGGTGAGCTCCCGTTGCTCGGTCCCTGCTCCTGCCAACCTAGCAGTTCAAAAGCACATCAAAGTGCAAGTAGATAAATAGGTACTGCTCCAGCGGGAAGGTAAACGGCGTTTCCGTGCGCTGCTCTGGTTCGCCAGAAGTGGCTTAGTCATGCTGGCCATATGACCCGGAAGCTGTACGCCGGCTCCCTCAGCCAATAAAGCGAGATGAGTGCCGCAACCCCAGAGTCGGTCACGACTGGACCTAATGGTCAGGGGTCCCTTTACCTTTACTATGTATACATATTTACACGTATATACACACACACACACACACACACACACACACATATATTCACACACACACACACATATTCATACACACACACATATATATTCATGCACACACACACACACACATATATATATACATACATATATATACACACACATTTTTGCTGCATAGGCGATAAATGCCTTGGACTTTTGTAGGCTGTATTTTAATACAGTAATAGCCAAATCTGATTCTCTCAAGATGTTGTTAGGCCACAACTCCCATCAGCCCCAGCCAGCAAGGCCGATGGTCAGGGATGATGGGAGCTGCAGTCCAAGAACATCTGCAGGACACCACATTGGCTATCCAGGGTGTAAGACCAGCATTTTGTCCCTTGTTCTGGGATTCTTTCGGGCCTCATATTACTTGGTTTGTGGAGGAAACCCGAGTGGGCCACAACCAAGACTTTTAGCTATTAAAGCCACATAAACTCTGAAGAAAGGAAAATCTCCTATTCAGTTTTCAATGATGATTTAATGAAGGAAGCTATGGTTTGCTTTTGCACTTATACATGAAATTTGGTTACATTGCCTGTAGCTTCTATAAGATGCATCTGGTTAGGCTTGACTTGAGTAACTGTAACCATAGCTTGCCTTGTGGTTTGGCAAAAGCAGCAGAGCATCCAGCTCTCTTCTAGACTTTCTTCTCTGTCTCCCTCAGTCTAGTGAAGCTGTGACTTTGGCAAAAGCTTGTGCCAACTCATAGGACTCCTTAAAGCAGAGTTTGCAGGACAAATAAAGGTAAAGGTAAAGGTACCCCTGCCCGTACGGGCCAGTCGTGTCCGACTCTGGGGTTGCGTGCTCATCTCGCTTAAGAGGCTGGGAGCCAGCGCTGTCCGAAGACACTTCTGGGTCACATGGCCAGCGTGACGAAGCTGCTCTCGCGAGCCAGCACCAGCGCAGCGCACGGAAACGCCGTTACCTTCCCGCTATAAAGCGGTACCTATTTATCTACTTGCACTTGGGGGTGCTTTCGAACTGCTAGGTGGGCAGGAGCTGGGACCGAATGACGGGAGCTCACCCCGCCGCGGGGATTCGAACCGCCGACCTTGCGATCAGCAAGTCCTAGGCACTGAGGTTTTACCCACAGCGCCACCCGCGTCCTGCAGGACAAATGGGCAGGAGTTAATATCTATAGCTGGCAGGTTCAGTTGGGAGGGAGTATATCTTGTTAAAACATATTTAAAGGCCAGGAAGAAAAGCACCTGCTATGGAGAATGCTTTTGCAAATTGAAGAGTTGTCAGCAAAAAGTGTGGAAACGACCATAGGACACCTGCCACACCAGTCACAGTTAGGGTGCAGATCCGGGGCAAAGAACCTGTGGCCCTGCAAATGATGCTGTACTCCCATTAGCCCCTGCTAGCATGGCCAGTGTTCGGGGATAGTGGGAGCTGCAGCCCAGCAACATTTGGAGGGCCACAAAACTTCCCGACCTCTGCTGCAGATCTTAATGCAATATAGTGATCGCCTTTAAAACATCCAGCTGTGACAATGGATAGGGCATACTATGCCAGGCTTTGATTGTTGCATGGGAATGATGAATAATCCTGATGTTTAGCACCCTTTCCACACCTTAAGAAATATGTCTCGGGGGGGGGGGCACACACGACATTATTGCAATTGTCACTGTGCTGTTAAATGGTGTAAATGTGATCTCTCAGCCTTCCAGTTGCTAGATATTGTACAACCATCATAATGCTTACCCCACGTTGCTCGCATCCATTGCCTCCTGCACCGGCAAAAGTGCTCTGACAATGGTTCTTGCTGGATTCTAGCTGACGTAGGATCTTTTGGGAGGCATGGGGGAGCAGTAAGTGTGTATAAGTGTGTACTGGTGGTGAATTGTGATAGTTCAACATACGGCGGTGGTGGTGGAACCCTAGGGGTTAATCAATACTGAGAGTGCTGGATCCCTAGGTTCATGGTAATGAAATGCAAAATATTGTACTCCAGATTGTTATGTGTGGGTGAGCCTGGACTTCAAAAACGCTACACCAGTTCGTAACAACAGAAGATGCAGCTGCAGGATTATGGCAATATTGCGAGCTAATTTTTCCATCTGTGTTCTGTGCCATCTGTGTTATGTAAGAGAAGCCCTGTGTAGCCCCTGTGCTTCCAATGCTTTTGTCTCTCTTCTCCATGCAGAAGATACAACAGCTGTCTGAGGGATCTATGTTTGGCCATGGCCTTAAGCATCTTTTCCATAGCCGCAGACGGTCCCGGGAACGGGAGCACCATAACTCCCAGGAGTCATCACAGCAGCAGCAGCACCAGCACCATGGCATGTCTGACCACGACTCCCCAGACGAAAAGGAACGTTCCCCTGAGATGCACCGTGTCTCCTATGCCATGTCTCTCCACGATCTTCCGGCTCGGCCCACTGCCTTCAACAGGGTGTTGCAGCAGATCCGCTCCCGTCCTTCCATCAAGAGGGGGACTAGCTTGCACAGCGGCAGTCGGCGAGCCAAGAGTGGCTCCCTGGAACCCCAGAAAATCAGCCCGCACCTTGTCCGCAAGGCCCCCCAAGATAGCAGCCTGACAGCAATACTGCACCAACACCAAGGCCGGCCAAGATCTTCATCCACCACTGACACTGCTCTCCTTATGGCCGAGGGTGGGACCGTATACCTCCTGGCGGAAGAGTCTGACTGCCTCGCTGACAAGGTAAGACTGAAGGTCCAGAAGTATGAGGTGTCCAGTAACTGGGAAACCCATTTCACTTCATAGCATTCTATGTTCCTGTTGCCCGCCTCTTTGATAGGGAATTCAAGGCCCTGGAATCCAATGAGTTTCAACATCTGTCTTTATCTAACAAGGTAAAGCAACTTGGCAGGGTTGCTTGGTGCCACCTGTGGGGTTTGTGAGAAGCACATAGGAATGGGTGAATCTGTCAATTTCAGGTTCTTTGGGTTTTCATTTTTCTAATTTTTAGTTCACACTTCCACATCAGTTTGTGATTTTTTTTTGTCTTCATGAAAATTCAGCAGCATTTTAGTGTGAATTTCTCCAAACATACACATGTTTGTCTAATATACCCATTTTTGCTGGGCTATTTTACCTCATAGAATGCATTTTGTATATGTTTCTTGGCTGGAGGGCTGCATGACATACTTTGGAGAACTGCAAATTTTGATGGATGGCAGTGTTTTGGTTTTCATGTTGTTTCAGCAAGTGCAAATTACATAGGTCCAGCTTTAAATGAAAACTAAATAAAATTTATCACCAGAAGCACCTCCATGCTAAAGAGAGATGCAGCATCCATCAGATGCATCTAAAACAAATCAGGTGGAATTCATATCAAAAGGCTAAACCTTAGTTAGCTGAGCTTGGCTAGCATTGCTACAAATTAGCCTTCTGGAATTATTATGGTATTGCCAATTATCTCCATATGTCTGCTTGCCTGTCCTTTCATTAACAGAGTGTGAAAAGTTCTGTCATTCCCTAGATTAGGGTGGGCAGAGTTCAGGGTTGTAGGATGAGCTTTGTTTTTTAGCCAAACCCCACAATTTACTAGTCAGAACCAGCTGCAAAAGACATAGTTGGAATTCTATGCCTCTGAGCGCCTCCTGAGACTAGGAATTTATTTTTGGTACCAGATCTGAATTGAGCTCACAGTCCTTTAGGGCAAAATCCACTTTTGCTTATTAGCGGTTTTCATTGCAGCCGCCCAATTTAGGTAGGAAAAGTTGATTTGTTGTTAAACAGTTGGGAGTCATAAATGTTTTTTCTCAATCTACTACAGATCACCTAGAAAACTACCAGTAGATCCCAATCTACCTTCTGCCTGTGCTTACTGTAGATTATCTAAATAAGACTGGATTCTAGCCTGCATAACACTTCAGACCTCTCCCTGCAAAATTCACACTTATTGTGACCACAGAATTTTAGATTTCTATGTTGATTATTCAGTATTCCACTAAGACAGGGATGGGGACCATTTGGCCCTCCAGATGTTGTTGCATTCCATCTCCCATCAGCCCCAGTCGGCGTGGTCAATGGTCAGGGATGATGGGAGTTGTAGTCCAACAAGAGTTGCAGACCCAAGTTTGAGAAACATTGAATTCTAGAGGGCCACAGATTCTCCATCCTGGCACCAAGGCTGCTATGACAGTGAGTCCCTGAATGCAGAGTCTCACCTTCACTGAATGAAAAATTAACAGTTGAGGATGGTGAACAGTTTACTTGGATTCTGAGCCTAGGCAGTTGCCCTATATCTAGACTGCACCACTTAATGCTAATTCCTTGCACAAAGAAAAATAGAATGTTAAGGTGAAGGGTAAACTAGAATCCTCCATGATACCTAGCTTTCTACGTGGTGGAGGGCATTGTAATGCATGGACATTCATTTATGTGACCCTGTTTCTGTATTTCCTCATAGAATGGGTTGGCCGTTATCAGGAAGGTTGCAGCTATCACAGACTGCACACTCTTTTTTTTTTTTTTAAATAGATTTTTATTAGTTTTCCATACATTCAAATCATTTATCCAAATTTTATCAGATTTTAACAAAATTCATATTTTGGACTTCCTTCAACTTCCCTGACAGTCATCCATTTTTACCCTTTAATGCGCATTTCTTTAATAGCATTGCCATTTGTCTTCCCTCCTTCAGACTGCACACTCTTGTAGCACATTGTGACTACACTGTTAATGTCAGACATTAGGGCAACTGCTTAATCTATGGGTGTGGCAACATTGCATGTCCTAGATTGTTTCCTACTTGCTGGTTTTCATGTTGTCTATTTTTAGCATTATGCTTCCTTCCTTGCTTGCAGTAGGCTTGCCTTTATGAATGACCTCACTAGTTGGCATCATGGTCAGCCATGCTGCCATTTGATGAGCTAGAACGCTATCCAGTAAGTCCATGAAATCTTCGTCATCCACTGAAAGTGGATGATATCATTATAGCTGTGGGTTTTCAGAATCTAGTCATTTAATGAAAATTCAAGTCAAGACCAACTTGGAGTGGGAGCAACAACTTTAGCAGTTGTTCTATACCATGGGTAGGCAAACTAAGGCCTGGGGGCTGGATCCGGCCCAATCGCCTTCGAAATTCAATCTGCGGACGGGAATCAGTGTGTTTTTACATGAATAGAATGTGTGCTTTTATTTAAAATGCATCTCTGGGTTATTTGTGGGACATAGGAATTCGTTCATTCCCCCCCTCCAAAATATACTATGGCCCCCCACAAGGTCTGAGGGACATTGGTCCGGTCCCCTGCTGAAAAAGTTTGCTGACCCCCGCACAAACACACACACACACGCACATGCACACACACACGCGCACGCACACACACACACACACACGGAGATCTCAAAAGTTTTCTGCCTGGCCTTGACAGCTGTTGTTGCGGGTAGTGCCTGATTCTGATTCTTTCAGCAGGTTTTTTTGTGATTGCTGCAAGCTCACAAATTCAGGAAGCTTTGCTCTCCCTCTGGATCGTCTTCATTTTGCCTTAGTGATGATTTCATGTAGTTAAAACTGATTGGCTGAATAGTGCTGCCGCATCATCCCTCTCATTATGTGATCCCTGATTGGCTGTGATTGCCCATATGACTTTTTTGAGGGGCGGGGATAACTATGAAGCAGTAGCAGAAACAATGGAAGGCACAGGATTTTTAAAAACTGAATATTTGAACCATTTGCAGGATTTTTTCTGTCCCTGTGAAAGCAGTTTCCAAGCCAGTAATCATGAAACATTTGGCACTGCTCTAATTAACTTCCCCCATTATATAGATGTTGACAACATTACCACTACCACTGAACGCTATGATTAAAATAAAGTAAAAATATTTAAAATATGCAATTACAGAATTAACTGAATTAACAGTGTATCGCGGCAGCCCATTATGATATGTAACCTGGTACCAAAAGACAAACCCCCTAAAACAGAGTGCACCAGAAAGCCCTAGATCTTTCTTGTCCCATTATTGTCCCATTTTATGTGCATAAGAAGAAGACTCCAAATGTGTTCTGCAGGTTCAGGAACAGAAATCTCAAAATGTTTACCATTTCTAACAGTAGCAAAATTATCTCCTGTCCTTATCTTCCTGCCTAAGAATCACAGTATTAAATAATGTTGTGCATGACCTTACTGAGAATCTGGTTAGACAAGGTCTTGCTCTGGGGCTTAGAGCTTGGAGCTGAGCTCTTGTCATGGAGTTAGTTGAGAACTTCCAATGGGACAAGGATTCCAATGGGACAAGCTTAACTACCTGGCCCATGCACAGCTTGCCTGAGATCCAGAGTTGGAGTCTTGTTAGAATAAAGTCATAAACTCAAACAAAAAGGCACCCAGTCCCTGGCAGGGCCCCCCAATCAGCTTGGCCCTCCAAGTCCCAGGGCAAGTGTACCTTGCTGAGCCCCCCTCTCATTTCTGCATGGGCTTGACAGCCATAAAGCCAAGCTATCCCGAGCATCTTTGCAAAGTTTCTCTTTTGGCCAGAGCAACACTGAGAGATATGAAACAGCAATTACCCATACCTGTGAGCTGAATTTTAATGCTGCGTAAGCAGCCCATCTTTACTGAGCAAACGTGTTGTTTTGGGTGCCTGGAAGATGCCTGGGCACGTCTCTGGGTGAAATGAAGGTGGCGGATGTGACTGTGAATATTTTCAGCGAGGGGATTTGGGGGAGTTTGTGAGGAGCTTTGCAAATCCTAAGTAAGGGCTTTTGCAGCTGCTAAGACCTTTCTGCTAGGAGAACAATAAATTGCCTGGTTCCTTTGGGGTCAGCAGGATCAGGCTAATTCCATACTGAAGTCTTGGTATTTTCTTGTCGTTCTGTACATGCACTGTTTGTTGCTCTGTAGAAAATATTTCCTATCAAGCAACTGCAAGTAGTAATCAAAGTGGAGGTCATGGATACAGCTGCTTCTCATAAGAGAGGATCTGGAACGTTCCCTGGAAGATCATGCAGGCATTGCCCCTTGCACATGTGCCAGATGGAAATGTACATTGAAGCAGGGCTGGGATAGTGTTGGGTGAATTCCAATCCCTCACATTATTTTTAGCCCATTCTGAAGTCTGGGTCCTGTTGCTGTACCTGTGACATATGAGAACTCTTCTGTTGAGACTTGGCTTCTTTTTAAAAATGATGGCAGTATCAAGAGTGCCTCACCCCCCAAACACTCCTCTGGCATCCCAAATCCCCTTCTGCTGCTCACTCTGATTTATAGTGTATAAATTTCTTGTGTGTATGTGTGGGTGTCTGTACACATTAGTGTATGGTGGGGTAACTGGCTGCTGCTTATATGCTTACCTGACATACGCTTAGACCTTTCTCATTGTTTTGAACATATCTACATAGTTACAGCACCTGCACTGTGCAAAAGAGGTACAATCACATGTGTACTGATGTGTGCGCATGCACAAATGCACCCACACACAATCAAATGAGAGACAATATTTCATAGGTGGCAGGGGAACTACCTTTTCATAAATAGGCCGAAAAGTAGATGCCTTGGGTGAGAGCATTGGATCACACAGCCATCAGTACTTCATTGTGACTTGTTAGTAAGGACAGTGGGTGGAATACTCGGGGGTTTTCTTTTTCATTGGAACAAAGTTAATGCCAAGTGGTACAGTTTTAAGGTTTCTTTTTTAAAAAAATGATTTTGGCCAGCAAGCTAGCCATCTTGCAGGCAGCTACTTTCTCCATTTGGCAGCTCCTTCTTCCTTCTGTCTTTGACTATGAGTGCTGTCATTTCAAAATGATAAGGGGCTTCTCTGGATGTTTCTCTCACTAACTATGGGATCCCAGTTTTTAAGTCCCCCTTCTCCGAAGACAACATCCTCCAAATTGTTTAGCAGAGGTATCCTGATACCTTTTCCCCGCCCCTCTTTGGGCTGCCAGAGAACATATCCCTTCTCAGTGTCAGAAATAGAACCGATAAAGTCTTGATCCTCAATTCTCTCTTGCTTTGTATCTTACAAAACCAACAGCTGTGTCTCCCTGTAGACTGAGAGAGTGAGTATCGGGACTGGAGAGCTGCAGGCTCCTGCCAAAATGAATCTGAGCTTGGAATGACATCAAGGGTGCCAGCTTGCTTATTTGCCTGGGAGGGTTAGAGATAAGTGAGAGCTGCAATTTTAGCTGATTGCTTTAAAGATGGAAAGCCAGTTGCCTGGCAGAGAGAAACACACACACCAGGATTATTACTGTTGTTGCTGCCGCTGATTGCTATTGATGCATTAGGCAGGCATTCCAGACAGGCTCAGAGACTTAATGTGTGATGCTCCTGTGTTCCAGTAGTGTCTTGTCATGGTTACAGTGCTTTGTACAGGCTTATAGGCACATGGGTGCTTTTTAAAGACCTATGGAGGGATATTACCTTCCCCTCAATGACTTATGGTCTATCCTCTATGCAGAGCAATTGTGGAAGAATTTGGTACTTGCTAGGTTGACTGACTGACTGATTACATTTATATTCTACCTTTTTTCCAAGGAGCTCAAGGTGGCATGTATAGTTCTCCTCATTTTAACCTTACAACAGTCCTGTGAGGGAGGTGAGGCTGAGAGGCAGTGACTGGCCTCAGTGCAATAAAAACGTACCACTGAGCTATGGTCCTGGCCCTCTAAAACATAGTCCCATCATTTCTGCATGTTGAGATTCCCGGCTGCATTGAGCCAAAGTTATTCAGTATTGAACTTAGCCAAGGGAGCTAGTTAGACAAGGAAAGAGACCTTAAATTGCAAATGTCTGTTATTTGGAATTAATTGCACAATTGCTTTTGCATGTTGCTCACAGAGAGACTGAAATTGAGCCATGCTGATTATTATTATTTTTGTCCACTTCATCTGTCTCGACCTCCTCCAGCCTGGTGCCCTCCAGATGTTTTGGACCACAACTCCTAGCCAGCACAGCCATGCTGTTGGGGGGCTGCATTAGTAGTCCAAAACATAGGGGGGCACCAAGTTGGGGAAGGCTGTTGTACATGATACAGTGATGTGGACCCCAAGTAGTGAGCCAGCACCTTTCCTTGTGACCTCTCTTTTTCCAGCAGCCACACAGGAATAGCCGACAGCTCTCTTCACATTCTCATCTTTCTACATGTGGTCATCATGTGAACCATCTGGAGGAATTTGACAGTGTGCACTCGCTGCCGCAGTTGGACGGCTGCTCTTGAGCATCAGCTGAAGGGTGGAGTGACGCAAACTCTGCACCATAAGGTTATGGCAGAGCAGCATTAAAGAGGCTGCTCCCAGCCAGCAGTGTCTTGCATCAGCCACTGATGTTTTGCCTGAAGCCTCTGAACCTCTGAATGCTGGATGCTGGGACTCGCAAGTGAAGAGAGAGCTCCCATAGGCATCTAGTTGGCTATTGTGAGAACAGAATGCTGGACTAGATGGAGCATTAGCTCCATCTAGCAGGTCCTTCTTACGCCTTACCTTTCCCATGCCTGAGATCTTTTCTCTGAAGATGCTGAGGATCTGAACTGGGGCTTTTCTTTTTATGCCTGCAAAGCTGAAAAGGCCATTGAGCTGCAGCCCATTCTACTTTCATCAGGATGGGCTTTTTTTTTTGTAGCTTCGGCTGCAGATGCCAGATACTTCCAAACTTCTATCAATCTGACCTTCTGGAAGCCTTGGCTTATTAGAATTGTTTAGACATGCTGGCTTTCATGTTTATCTCACCTGAGCCCCAGAGCTGAGGGCAAGTTAACAAAAGAGAACTGATAAAGCCAGTCGAGAAAGTAGTTGCTGTCAACTTAACAAGAGCAGTGGAAACTACCACAAGGGGCAGTATTTAACTTTTCCCCTGGATGAAAATAAGTTTTTCTCCAATAGTCTGAGAACAAATTGGTAGGCATCTGTGCTCTCTCTCTCTCTCTCTGACACACTAAAGCTTTCTGGAACTGTAGCTATATTGGTCTGTTCACAAGCAACTCCTCCCAATCCCTGTGTATATTTATTTGACAATAACCCCATCAAGCCCAGCAGGTCTTACTTCTGAGAGATCTGCATAGGATTGAGAATTCTAATCTGAAGTGAAGATTGAAGTCCAGCGGGTGGGGGAGTCTTTGTTCTAGATTAGTTCATCCGGAGCACTTTTGTCTCTGCTCATCATCAGATATGGCTCCATCAACTATTGGAACATGGCCCCCAATGGATTACTCTAGTGGGAATGTGGCCCTCAGCAGAAGAAAAGGTTGCCTAGTCCTAATATAAAGGATGAGACAGGCTATACATTTGAAAATAAAAATCCTGAATAGCAGTAAATTGTAAGGGAGATTCGGAGGTCTACAATGAAATTCTTGGGCAAGGTTCTTGAGCGGGTGGTTGTGAACCAGATTCAAGTGCTTTTGGAGGAAACATGTTTCTGGTTGTTTAAGCAGAAGTTTTGTTTTGTATCATCTGTATCATTTGTATCATCATTTGTATGGTTTTGTAATAAACTTTGGCTAGCACAATAAACTTACTTGAAAATAAATGAATAAATACAAATAAATAAATGAGATAATACACTTCAAACAAACAAACTTCATTAGGAAGGCTGCCAGTATGCAGCTTCCATACAGTCATCTAAGGCAACCTCCAGAGAATATGCTACAATAATCTAAGGGTCACTTCATATATTGCATCTTTAGGTGTGCACCTGTTGTTGTTGTGTGAATGGAATGTCCATATTTGTAGTTGAGTGTACCATGTTTTTAGAAACTAGTCAGGGAGATATAGCTGTCTATAGGTCTCTGCTGACTGTGAGCTCAGGGTTGTTTCTGCAATAAATGGGGGGGGGGGGTTCCTAAGCCTGAATCTGACAAGATTCAAACAAGCAAGTTTCCCAATGTATAAGCATCTGTTTAGCCACATTCACATGTTTGTAAGCTGCAATGCAGAGCAGCTTCCAAAGTCTTGTAAAAACACATTTAACAAATGAAACTATGCAGACAATGAGGCTGTGAGGCTCTGGAACAAGCAGCTGTTTCCCCCAGTTATATTAGCTCTAGCAACTCTAAGGCTCATATGCACCAAGCTGTCCTGTGGTAGCCTCTCTGCACCCTCTGTGGCCTTGGCAAAGTTATCCCCAACCAAACATTAAAAGCTCACGGAAACTATTTGATTAGTGGTAGAAGAGACAGGGTTTGCTTTATTTGATCCCGATTTAATTTCATAACCGAAAACGAAATGTGGAAGCCACAGATTTCAGTTTCAACATCTGAAGCTGACATTTGGATCTGAAGCAGAAGGATAACCCAAACCACATATTGAATATTTATTTCTTTAAAAACAACTAACTGTTCAAAAACAGGATACTTTTAAAGTTAGCCCAAGATTGATTTATTTTTTTAAAAAGCTTTCTACAAATTGAAATTGAAAACATTTACCCCATACTTACATTAATTTCAGCAAAAGCCTATTTGGGCCCTGAAAAACAAGGGGGAAATAGCCTCTTGGCTCGCGTTCCAAAGGCTTTTATGCCTGCTGTGACTGAGGTGCCCTGTATGATGGGTACCACCAACAGAGCTTTTCTTGCTTGAAAGGAAACGAAAGGTCTCGGGTGACAGGCTCCTGTTCCACGCTGATACCATTCAGCAGCACAGCAACCTCCTGGCATCCTGATTTATAAATTCAGAAGAAAAGGATCCAGAGGAGAGACACAGATGGATCATGACAACCCACAATTGCCCCTTGAGCGGCTGAAATGAATGTCTTTCTGCGTTACCCTAAAGAGTGAAATGTGATCTTGATCCTTTTGTTGCATGATGAGCAGGCAATGGAAAAACGGCATGGGCATTTTTCTTCTCTTATTTCAATTGCCGTTTGGCACGTAGCAACAGCAGACACGCACGAGCACATAATGCACCCAGCCATAAGGACCCAAGCAAAAGCCTGGTTGTTGTTGGCTTAAAAAACACCCACCCACAAACCATCCATCTAGCTGTTATTGTGCCTGTGGCAATGGCCCTTTCTGATTTTTTTAGGAAAAGGTCCTGAATTTTCCACCAAGTTGGAGATAGAATTTTATACAAAGAAAGAACAGCAGGGAAGCTATATTGTTGTTTGTAGAATTTGATGGGAGATCCACACTGGGATTGGTTTGGACTTCCTGTAGAGCATTGTTTATACTTTACCTTTGGGCAGCTTCATGTCTGCAAGTACATTTGATTATGTATTGCCACAGTAAATTTTTCTGTTATAGTCAAGAATTTTAATTGGTAATTGTTTCTTTCCTTTGCCCTGGTGCATTGTGAGGGCAGTAATGATGTTTTTCTTCAGGGCTTTCATTGCAGACTTGCCAGGTATCATTCTTAGGACACCCTGGTAATAGTTTCACCAATTTCGAACTGCTAGGTTGGCAGAAGCTGGGGCAGAGCAATGGGAGCTCACCCCATTGCGTGAATTTGAACCACCGACCTTTCAACGGGCAAGCCCAAGAGGCTCAGTGGTTTAGACCACAGCACCACCTGCATCCCAGTGCAAGTAGATAAATAAGTACCACTGCAGCAGGAAGGTAAAGTGTTTCTGTGTGCTCTGGTTTCCATCACTGTGTTCTGTTGTGCCAGAAGCGGTTTAGTCATGCTGGCCACATGGCCCAGAAAGCTGTCTGTGGACAAACACTGGCTCCCTCAGCCAGAAAGCAAGATGAGTGTCACACCCCATAGTCACCTTTGATTGAACTTAACTATCCAGGGATCCTTTACCTTAACTTTTAGTTTCACCACTACATATTTTTAATGGTTTGTAAGATAGTCCAAGTCCTTATTACACTGGGCTGGTGTGTGTGTGTTTGGATTAGGTGGAAGGATTCGTCCACTCTTCTCAGCCAGCTTCCTACTGACTGCTGAGTAGGCATGTGGATAGTCCATGGTGGTATCTCTGCAAGAAGAAAGCTCCCAAATGGGGCATTCCAAGTGTGAGGAGGAATAGGGTTGAGCCAACCTTGGATTTGTTGGATCCCGAGTTCATGTCACAGCTGTTGCACATCAGCATTGGGCCCAATCCTCCTGCCCCCACATTGCTTCAATTGCTGTGTATGTCAGGGCTGTGGTGGTACTTTGGTGGGTAGGTTGGATCTGACCTTGCTTTGGACAAAGTTGCTCACCATGTTTGGGGCCAATGAGGAATTTTCCCACCAGGTCTATTGACCCTATTGACCCTGGCGGGTTTCTCCTGCCTTGTAGCAATTGTCACAACTTTGGCGGAGAAGACATTGGATAAAACCTAGTCATGGTCGGAGGGGAGCTTGTAAGCCCCTGCCTGCCCCTCCAAGGGAATGGGGCATCCCACTAAATGGATCCTGGAGGAGGTGCCTCTGTCCAGATGCTCAAGTGGAGGCTAGACTCATAGCACTATTTGAGTTGTCAATCCTGGAGAGGTGGCTCCTATTTGGTGCATGCCATAGGGCCTCCTCGATATTGGTTTGATCCCTTGGTTGATCATCTAGCAGGCAGGTTGGCTGATATTGGTTGACCCAGTGCCTATGCCACACCCGTTGCACCTATAATCAATAAAGTTGTGGCCTAATTTGAACCCTATAATGTTACTATGAGTGGTCTTTTGGATTGCAGTGCCCTATGGGGCAGTGAGCTCATGGCACCTGGGCATGCAAAGTCCCACTGGGGCAGGGAGTAGGAGTCAGAATCGTGTCCTTTAACTATAAAACTGAATTGAGACAAACCCAACCATATGGCAAGATTGAGAACTGCCATTTTTGTTTTGTTTTGTTTTTAAATCAGCTGAAATCAACATGTGTTAAGCTTATGAAACCACAATTTACCACACTGGGATTCAGTACAGTTTTCAAATACTACTCAGGGTATGGGTTAGGATTTGGATGTAATGCAGAAAATCATCATGATTTGGTTTAGGATTCCAAAATCCCATTTAAGAGTTGACTTGTTTTGTCTACACGAGACTACTGCTCAGAACCATTGCTTTCCTGCTATGGGCTTTTGACAAGGTTCCACCATGGCTCTCATGCTTTGCAATATCTACATGAAACCACATAGTGAGGTCATTTGGAGTTCTGAAATGAAGTGTTAACCAAAAGGCTGACAACACCATGCTCAACTTCTCCTTTTCACGTGAGTGAGGCAGAGGAAGTGCTGGGTTGGAATACAGGACCGCAGATGAGAAGCTGCTGCTCATTTGTGACAAGGCAGAAATGCTTTTGGTTAGCGGCTTGTCTGACATAGATCTGGTGCTCACCCTGTTTTGGATGGGGTTGCCCTTTCCCCAAATAATCGTGCTTGCTGTCTAAAGGATTGATCCTTTTTTCCCAACGGATGTCCAAATGGCTTCTGTTACATGAAGTGTTTTTCACCAAGTGGTGTCCTAGCTGTGACCTCTCCTGACCACAGTTCGTCACAGTTTGGTAATTTTCAGAGTAGACGACTATAATGTGTAGTACATGCACATTACATCTTGGACACTACAGTTAGTACAAAATATACAACTGATAGACTCTGAACTGGGAGTGGCTCAGGGGACATTGCCTTGTTATTATTTTTAAAACACATGCACAGTCTATTTCTGAGCTCAATTCAAAGTGCTGATGCTTACTTTTTAGAGCCCTTACTTTTTAAAGTTGAAGGACCACCTTTCCCCACACAAACATGCCCCTACACTTAGGTCATTGTTGGGGCGCCTTCTGTGGGTGTCCTAACCTAGTCAGGCAGAAAGAGGGCCTTCTCGACTGTGGCACCTAGTGATGTTAAATTCTCGAGAATAATCTATTGGAGAATATTCTCGATTAATGAGAACTTAGAGAATTTTCATTTAAAATAGGAGAATATTCATTTTACGCGTTGAAAATGATATAATTTTAATGCATTGAAAATGATATAATTAGTTAATATACATGTTTATTCATGGGTAAACTTGTTCAGATGGCAACCAAAAACTGTACAGATACTTTTATTCAATGGGGCAATGCAGTTAATTCACATTCTTTTATTTTTTTGCACCAAACTTGAAATTGAAAATTCAACGTTTGGGGAGAATATTCTCCAGAGAATTTTCCAGCAGAGAATATTCTCACCTCACATCACTAGTGGCACCTGATCTTCAGAATGTTCCTCCCACTCTCAGGCCTTTTGAAACGGTTTTATTTGCTGTTTGATTGCTTTTGCTGTTCTAATATCTTTCATTTCTTATTTTGATTAGCTGTATTTTTCTATTTGTTAACTGATAGCTGCCCGGAGAGTAGAATACCAAAGGGCAGGACATATATTTTTTTCAAAATTTTAAAATAAACAAATTATCATTCATTCAATTTCTTTCTCTCTCTTTTTGGCAAATTTGGGAAAGCAATAAGAATTAGTTGGCATTTATTTGATTTCTTACCTACACTTCACCACAAGGTTCCACAGTGGGTTACAGCCAGTGTTTTTTTTCCCTGGGGGTACGCATACCCCAAAATATTTTGTGAATCTTTGTCCATTTACTGTATTTATTTCCCCCCAATTTGAACTATAAAATGGCGATTTTCTTGAGTCAAAATGAGAGTACCCCTAAACATTTTTTTTAAAAAAGCACTGGTAACAGCAATTTAAATTGCCATATTAAAAACCATTTAAGACAAATCACTGTTACAAGAATAAAGTGGGTGCGAAAATATATATAGCTCAAGTGTCCAGGATAAAGAGGTGTGCCCTCAGCAAATAACAGGAACTATGCAATGAAGGTGACAGACTCACCTCTGAGGGGAGGGAATTGCACAGCTTAATGGCTGCCACAGATAATGTCCTTTCCTGCCCCCTTTGCTGATCTTAGCACATGAGAGGGCTTTAGGAAAGGAGGCAGTCTTTCAGATATTTGAGTGGCTAAGTCCTTTATGGCTCTAAACACTGATGTGAGCACCTTGAATTGGGCCAGGAAACCAGCCAGCAACTAGGTAAAAGATTAAAAATGGATTGTGTGAAGTGACTTTAGCTGAGATTATAAAGTGGGCCCTCTTTATCTTCAGTGCAGAGTAGGATTGCCACCATTTTCATTGCTTAGGCCCTGTGTATCTTGAATAGCTCAGCATCATAAGCAAAAATTTGCAAGAATTCTGACAATACAGGACCTGTCCCAGAAAAAAAGCTGGCAAGTCCATGTTTTGATGGTTCTTTTTGTTCTGTTATATACCTGTTAATAGAATAGTAGGATGTTTATAAACAGAGAAGAGATTTACTCAAAAGGCTCTAGTATTAAAGACAGCATCTTGTTCTCCTACTTGTTAGCATGCATTCATGTTTTAGTTTTCTAATGTCCATCTAAAAGCTGAGACAAAACTTGTGCCTCATTAAATATATATATATACTGTAGTTAACATGAGAGTTTAAAGGTCAGGGCTTGCTTGCCATTAGAGTGATTGTAATATTCCTGTATCACATACACTTATTTCCAGTTATTTAATCACTCTTCAGGGCCAAAGCAATGTATGTTGATAAATAAAATTGTAGAATTGCAGGTGGAATATGAAGCGCTGGGTGGATACAGTCAAGCAGACTAATGAAAGATACTGAATTAATCATGAAAATTCTCTTCCGAAAAGGCAATCATAAAAACACAAACTTTCTTGAATACCAGAACTGAATGGGCCAAACTAATGCTAACTCGAATTCCACAAAAGAAGGGTGAAATGAATCCCCTAGAAAAGGAATATAGCAAAACAGAAGTCCTAACATGGAAAAAATTAATCTGAGTTCACTAAACATTTGTGCTTTAAATAGTGCTAGTTAATCTTAATTGAGTTTACGTGTGGTTTTAACAAGATTAATTTAGGTGTGTGCAGATAAGCCTTTGTCTAGTCAACAGGTTTGTACTGCCACTCTTCATGATCTGCCAGAAACTGACTTGACACTAAAGGGTGCTTGGAGAGTCTAATTCCTCCCATTGCGACAGTGCCAAATTGTGTGCATTAAGCAAAAGCATTGGTAAGAAAGCTTAAATGAACATAACCACCGCACAATGAATAATTAAGCATGCCACAGGAATGAAAGTTAAGGGTTTTGTTGCTGAGGGGCCTTCTTAGAGCAATGGAAAAACAACACCACCACAGTTTGTTCTGAAAAGACAGTAACTCTAACCTGTACTGTGTCATATATTTTTTCCATGTCCCATGAAACAAAAGCCGCCTTCTTTGTTCAGTGATTCCTATTATTTATGTTTTTGTGTGTGCGCACACATGCATGGATGAATGGGCTCATGTGAGAACCACGTGTGTGTACAAATGGAGGTTATGTCCTGACATCTCAGTGACTCTAGTGCCATTCCAACCCCAGCAGCAGTGTGGCCTAATTAATGCTGTAAAAACCATACATACATACATATGCATGCTCATGCATTCTTGCACATGTGCTTGTATATGCACACTGTGTGTTTTAACAATACATCAAATATCCAAACCTATGAACCAAAGAGCATTCTAAAACATACACACCCATGTACCGTATAACAGTTTGAATGACTCCGATTAGTCTCTTGATGCCATAAAGAAATGGCTGTGTCAGTGGCGTAGCGTGGGTTGTCAGCACCCGGGGCAAGGCAAGTAATTTGACCCCCTAACCCGTGGATTTGCGCCCCCTAACCCGTGGATTTGCGCCCCCTAACCCGTGGATTTGCGCCCCCTAACCCCCAGATGTTGCGCCCGGTGCGGCCGGCCCCCCCTCCACCCCCCACGCTACGCCACTGGGCTGTGTTATTCCTCTACTCTTCCTCTGTGCTGCACTTGAAGGACTATGCTTCCCATTCTCTGTGTAGCATGCAGTGATCTTGGCTGACCTAGCCAACCGTGAAGAGGTTGCAACAGTAAAGGTATCTGACTCTACCTTTTTCTCTTTCCCTGAGAGGCATTTCTTACATGTGCCTCTTACAGCTTTCATCCACCTGCTGGCACTTAAACTTAAGCCTGCAGAACAAATGGCCTCTTAGGGACATGGGGCATGATTTCTAGGAGGGGTCATTTGCCGGTGTGCTTTTAGGGCGTGAAAGTCAAAGCTGTTCACAAAACGTTGGGAGCTTGCATTTAGCACTAAGCGTGTATGTCTCGTGAAACAAGTTTGTTGATTTCATGCAAGCCTATTAATAAATGCAGGAGGAGCACAAATCAGGAAGTGATCAAGGAAAACCATCAGGCATATATTAATCCAGTCACTGATGAAGTTACCATGGGACTGCAGAGCTGGAGGGCAGCATGTTCTGGCCTCTGCTATTGGCCAAGTGCCCAAAGGCTAGGGGGGTGGAGGGGCCTGCTCCTCCTGCCCTGCCTCTCAGGAACCACATTGTGGCAAAGGGGAGACCAACTTTGGCCCCATCCATCAGCCACAAAAGGAGCAGCTGCAGCAAGCTTGCTTCCCACCTCATTGCCCCGGAACTGTAGAATCAAAGGGAAAAGGAAACCTTGGCCCCATCCATCAGCCAAAGGAACACGAATCATTAGCTGCTATTCAAGCAAGAACAGCAACAAGGTAAGATCAGCCCTGCCCAAAATGGATATAAATTTGAATTGCTTAGGATTTTGTTTTGGCCTGAAAGGACTGCTCTCCTTCATCTACATTGTTTCTCCACTCCTTTTGTCTTTTTCTCTTGGCATCTCCCCCCTTTTTTCTGTATTGATGTGAGCCACTTTCCGAGACAATAATTCTCCCAAAAGCAGACTCAAAACATAATAAACAGATATCCCCTTAGCTCTATCTCTTTTGCAAATGCAATCCAGTTTAATTATAATGGCTTCAACTCCAGGAACCTGGGTCTTGTCATTTTATGACAGCACCAAGTCTCCTTCGTTAGCAGCAAATGTTTGGAAAAGTACAGCCAACATGATTGAGGGGATGGATCATCTATAAGGAAAGACTGCAACATTTGGGGCATGTATATTTAGAGAAAAGGTGAGTGAGAGGGGCCATGATAGAGAGGCATAAACTTATAGAAGGAGTGGAAGAAGTAGCTAGAGAAAAGTTTTTTCTCCCTCTCACATAATAGAATTTGGGGGAAATCCAAAGGAAGCAGAATGTTGGAAGATGCAAGACAGAGAATAAAAAGAACTTACGCAAACAGTGCATATCCCAGAATTTGCTTCCACAAAAGGTAGTTATGGCCATCAACTTGGATGGCTGTAAAAGAGAACTAGACAAATTCATGGAGGACCATGCTATCAATGACTTCTTTTCACAGTGACTATGCAGGGGTTCCACTGGAGCTGGTAATGGGAGCTGTGGCTTTAGTATAGGGAAAGCATGTATGAGTCAAAGGAGGAGTATTCCAAGGGTGTCTTGTTTTCAAGCTCACAAACTGATCCAGAGAGCCTAGCTCTGGATAGTTTTGTTATGTTCAGAGACAAGGAGATTTCCTTTTGCTTTTTAAGGCAAGCAGGACAGAGCTATTCCGTTTTGTCCTGTTTTGCTTGGGCAGAATGCCACAGCAGCTGCAGCAGTGATGACCACTGCTATAAGATGGAATGGGACAGAGCAGTTGTTGTGTAGACCTATCCACAGAATAGATGGAATCATATCATTTTGTTGACCCATGTTTTGGGCTCATTGCATCCTGTTGCCTCAGAACTTTTAGCAGTAAAGGAGGAATCTTCATTTGCAGCACGACCTATTCTGTTTTGGAAACTTTTTTAATAACTGCAAGCTTTCCAGAGGGCACTGGGTAATAATAATAATATTGGATTTTGCACTTGTATGCATGTGAAATTATTGTTTGACCATTCCTTGATCTTTACATGTTTCCTTGTGGCTGGCCTTCAGGGCCTTTGTTCATTTCTACCAGTTGTTATTACTGGTAGTGGATATGTGGTGGGTGGCTGAGTCACATATTAGTTAATTTTTGAAATAATACTGTAAATAATAGTATGTATGTTGAAAGCCCAAAGTATTGCTTGGCACAGTTGCTTTAACAACATTTTCCTTTCATGGACTCTAGTTTCCTTGTTCTCCCTGTGGGAATCTTTTGGAACCTTCCCAACACCTGTCCCAGTTGGGCTAAGTTCTGTGATGTTTGAGACTATAGCTAATTGAAGCCAAATTTGTGACAATCTGAAACCAGCTGCTGTCCATTTAATTAAATCTCTGGTGTCTGTTATCTGGACAATGGGAGTAGCCAGTGCATTTTCTCAGCCTTGCAAGTAGGTCATGAGAAGCTTTGATCTTATGGCTGTGGACAGGCAGTATCTTTTCCTGATTTGTTGCTTTTTGCAGTGTTACCAAAATAATAGCTACTGGCACAAAGGTGAATGTCGAGGAGATGGTGTCTGAGATTATAGGTCTGCTGTGAGTGGAACCCGTATCATGTTAGAACTTCAAATCAGTCTAAAGTTGATATCTTTTAGTTAGGAGAAATACCCTACAATCAAGAACTTTTCAGTATAATTGAAATGGTTTGGTGCTTTCAGACAATTGAAAACCAGTGATGACACAGCATTTTTTAAAGCAACAACTTTGCTTGCTATACTTAAGAACACACACACAACTTGACTTCATTTATTTTAAAGCCCTTCATAATTGTGCTGCTTTGGGCCGAGTAAGTAAAATCACTTACCAGTCCAATAAAGGAAACTGGTGCTTCACTGCAGGATTATTTCCTCATGGCATTAATCATCTGCCTTGGCCTGCTTTCTGGAACCGATTCACTCACATTTTAATGAATGGTTCCAGTGCCTCATTATTACAGCCTTCATTCAGGTGAAGAGATCAGTAGACGGGGCTTAAGCGAAGGGTCCATGGAGAATTTCCAGAAGGTGTTCTGGGACCCGTCAATGGGTCTGGGGACATTTCAGATGAGCTGCGAGGCTACCAACAATGGGTAAGGGGATCCAAATGATCCCCTTGCACTCATTAAAGGAATGTGTGACAGGGTGTGTGTGCTGTGAAGCACTCCAGTTGGAGAACAGCCTTTACCAAAGGTGTTGTGGACTTTGAAGAAGCTTGAACTCAGGACGAAAGGGAGAAACGTGCTAAGAAGAAGGCACGTTTGGCAAACTCTCACCATGATCAACTCTTGCCTGGAAACCTATGTTCCCAGAACTGGTCTCCAAGGTCAACCTATGGACACACTTTAAGACTGTGTTCATGGAAGACAATCTTACTTGGCTCTGAGTGATCACCAAATAAGAAGGGTAGGTCTGCCCCTGCTGCTTAAACACCTATGGTCATGCCTCTTCCTCACTTAGTATGCTTGAAAAAGGGTTGTGTACGCTTATCGACATACAGATGTAAAGCTCAACCATCAAGGGAGATCCTGAGTGGCCCAGGATCTTCCCTTGGATGGTAGAGCCTCCACTTACATAGGGCACCTTCTTATTCTCATACATAGTAAATGCAGGAGGGTGTGTGGTTTCTGAGCAAGTCAATAGCTGGGCATGGAGGGGCAGGAGCAGCCTTATAGCCATGTGATACACACATTCCGGCATTCTTTGAGCACATGGGGTAGGGGTTTCTCAGTCCCCCTACCAACAGTGCAGCAGCAGGGGCTAATGGCTGAGAAAGTTCTGGCTTAAGGGACAGGACTGACAAGTGAGTTCTGAACAAAGTCATAATTTAATTGGTGGACAGTGCTCAAAAAACAGGAGCAGCAAAACTCAGCCCCCTTAGCTTTTGTGATAGCTTCCTTAATTACTCTTTTATTGAAGGGAAGGGGGAGCAGGGTATGATTTGGGTAAAATTAGGAGGAGGCAGGGTGGGTCTTGGAGGTTTTATCAAGAATCATCCTGCCTTTCTCCCACTTTAATTTCAAGACTCGACTGTCCCACATTGTTAAAGTTTGAGGACCTTCAAAATACACAGGCATAACAGTGCAGCATAAAGCTCCTGTCTAATTCTGTAGAGTGGCACATGAGAGACTTTGCCTAACTACTTATAGAAGGCATTTAGAGAAAAAATTAACAAAATGTATGTGGCAACATAATCTTTATTTTATTTATTGAATTTCTATACCGCCCTATACCCAGAGATCTTAGCGCAGATCACAGAATAAAATATTGGCAGTGTAAGGACCTTGGTGGCAATAAATAGCACTTATGTGCAGCCTGTTTGAAGGTTAAAACATTATGGGAGAATGTTTTTTAAAGTTGTGTTGGATGTTGTAAGGATATGTTCTTCCAACATCTCCATGAAGAGTGAATGCGTGGAGAGGGGAGTTGTACATGTGCTCAGTTGAATGTCAGCAAGGACTCCTTTTGAATTTAAGTGCATGCACACAAATGGTGCTTCCAGATGGGGGCTTAATATTGTAACTGGTCAATGAGATGGCAAACAAGTTGTTGGCAACATTAGAAAACAAAAACAAACTTCTAGTCAATTTCTGCAAGAAAGAAAAAAATATAGATTAAACAGGCATTAAATTGAGGGGGATTGTGGACTGGCTAGGACTGATGGAAGTTCTAGCACAAAGCATCTGAAGAGCACCAGGTGATGGTTTGTTTAAATGCATACCTTTAGCTAAGTTCTGTGGTGAAAAAGAATCAGGTAGTCTATTTCTAGATAAATGGATTTATGATTTACTAACATTTTAGTTACAAACAGAATGTTAATCCAAATCTTTTTGTCCTCTCTTTGTGAAGGTCTGTAGGGACTCGTATGTGCTGAATATTTGTAAAATAGTAAGAACACACCAGATAAAACATAGCGATAACAGAACAGAAAAGAAATCGGGAGTTCATTGCATAATATCTTAAGCGTAAGAGCTAGATTATCTATCTCTTATATAATTGCTCTGCATCAGCAAGAGCTTTTCATTGCTATTGATACGTGCAATTAAGTCTCTGCTGTCTGCCATGTCAAACACAGTTTTGACTCACCATCTCCTCTCCAAGGCCACTTGATCCCAAGACGCCCCAGACGACTCCATTCTTCTGCTCGAGTTCTGCTAATCCAGATCTCCCTCTGCTGGCAGCAAAATAAAATGATACAAAGTTAGAATTTCACAAAAATCATGCTGGGCAGGAGACATTCGGGAATCAGGTGATTGATTGGGCTGCTGAGTAAATCAACCCAGTATTTAATTATTTCAGGAACTGCTTCAAGGCATATTAATCTTTTTATGTCCCTTGGAATAACAGGGTGAGATTAAGAAATCTGGAAGCTCTCATTGTGGAATTTATTCCAGTGGATTTACAAACCTCTCAGATGGAATACTGTGGTACCTCGGGTTACATACACTTCAGGTTACAAACCCCGCTAACCCAGAAATAGTACCTCGGGTTAAGAACTTTGCTTCAGGATGAAAACAGAAATCGTGCTCCGGTGGTGTGGCAGCAGCAGGAGGCCCCATTAGCTAAAGTGGTGCTTCAGGTTAAGAGCAGTTTCAGGTTAAGAACAGACCTCCGGAACGAGTTAAGTTCTTAACCCGAGGTACCACTATATGCACAGGAAAACACACTTAACTTCAGACTAGGATGACCAGGGGAAAGGAAAATAGAATTTGTGTATTATTTCAGAAATTGTGTTACAGTGGTACCTCGGGTTAAATACTTAATTCGTTCCGGAGGTCTGTTCTTAACCTGAAATTGTTCTTAACCTGAAGCACCACTTTAGCTAATGGGGCCTCCTGCTGCCGCCGCGCCGCTGGAGCACAATTTCTGTTCTTATCCTGAAGCAAAGTTCTTAACCTGAAGCACTATTTCTGGGTTAGTGGAGTCTGTAACCTGAAGCGTATGTAACCTGAAGTGTGAAGCGTATGTAACCTGAGGTACCACTGTATTTAAGAAATTTGTGTGAGTTAGGCAGATTTGCCTTTAGATTCAAACCAAATTGAATCTTCCACCCTAAAATACTCCTATTAAAGTGTGTATATCATGGCAGCCTAATGTAACCACCACACAAGGCGTTTCCTATACAGTATAATGTTGCTGCAGCAAGAGCCTGATTTGGGGCTGAGGCCCTTAATGTGATAGTATGAATATATCAGTGGCGAAAGGGAGAGTGGGCACTGATCCCCAAGGCCCCCTTCCCCCACCATCCAGAATGCTCAAACCAGCCAGAAGAACAAACGAGTTTTGAGACGCCTTAAAACCTACAGTGGCACCTCGGTTTACGAACTTAATCCGTTCCAGAAGTCTGTTCTTAAACCGAAACCGTTCTTAAACCGAGGCGCGCTTTCCCTAATGAGGCCTCCTGCCGCCGGTGCCCTCCCACCATTTGGATTCCGTTCTTAGACCGAGGTAAAGTTCGCAAACTGGGACACTACTTCCAGGCTGCTTGGCGTGAAATTCACTGCCAGTGGTATAGCCCTTTCTCTTACCCCATTCAGAGCTTTGCAAGCTTATTCCTCCCCAGATAGGAAGTGTGAAAAGAGCTGCCAGTCCATATTTCCACTGAAACTTGGCAAAGTCTGTTAGCTTTTAGAGTTCCCTAGCCTGCAATCCTGCACACACTTTTGAATATGTCTATTGCACAGAGTGAGACTTAGTTCTGAGTAAATATGGAGGGATTGTGTTGCATGTATAATATGACTGCCAGATCTTGCCATCTGACATGTTTGCTGCTAATTACTGCAGATTAAGCTTCCTGTTTCAATTTGAGTTCAAGGTGGGGTTAGTTGAGATGAGAGATTCCATGACTACTAGCATGGCTGTTATTACCACGAGTAGTGTTTATTTGGGGGAAATGCAGGGCCATACCTTTTAGCCAGCATAAGTAAGGAAAAGGCTTGTATCTGTAGATGCATAGGAGAAAGGGACAGGTTTGATAGCAAGGTAGTGAGAATGAACAGGGTTAAGTAGTATTAGATAGACTCATAGAGTTGGAAAATACCCTGAGGATCATTCCGTCCACCCCTCTGCAAGGCAGGAATATTCAGCTGTCCCATACGGGGATCGAACCTGCAAAAGTGCAGTGATGATCCAGAAAGTGGAGAAATATTGGGGGGGGGGGAGAGGAAAAATGAGAGAGCATTGAATAAAAGTATTTATTTATTTCATAAAAATTATATCATGGAATTATAGAACTGAACAGTTGGAAGGGACCCCAAGGGTCATCTAGTCCAACCCCCTGCAATGCAGGAATCTCAACTAAAGCATCCATGATAGGTGGCCATCCTACCTCTCCTTAAAAACCTCCAGTGAAGGAGTGTCTACCAGCTTCCGAGTGAGTCCGTTCCACTTGATTTTAAGAAAAGAAAAAGCTTGATTCTAAGGAAAAACTTCATCCCCAATTAGCTCTCTCTGTGTTGTTTATAACATATAAAAAATAAGTAGCTGAGTCAATCCGTAATCCCCCCCCCCAAACCACAGTAAGAACTTGAAAGCTTGTTCCCTATTTTGCAACATTTTAGTTGGTCTAAAAAACACATTAAATGCCCACTATAATATATTTGTTGTTTGTTAGCCATGTATCTCCCCGTTATTTATTATAAATAATTTATGTTGTATGTTGGGGCAGAGACCGATCTTTTTTGCTTATGCAAAACACCTTGTGCATTGATGACACTATATAAATACTAACATGGGTTATTATTTTCACAGCAACATTGATTTTATTTAAGAAACATTAT
Source organism: Podarcis filfolensis (assembly GCF_964270895.1). Lineage (NCBI taxonomy): Eukaryota > Metazoa > Chordata > Lepidosauria > Squamata > Lacertidae > Podarcis > Podarcis filfolensis. The sequence continues at coordinate 59,099,860 of NC_139609.1, forward strand.
GTCCAGCTTTTTTCAGCACAGTAGTTTTCAGTGTAGATTTTCCACAGTATTGAAATCAACTACAATTTTATTATGGGATCTGCCATTTGAGATTTAGCGCACAATTAGTATTTCATTATTTAATTAGCATGGGTGTTTAATTAATTAGCATTAGTATTTAATTAAGGATACATTGCTATTACCACTTCCACAAATGATGTGCAAGCAGGATGTGGAGCATAGGATTAACCTGCAGCAGCTCAGATCACGAGTCTGTGAAATCAGATATCTTGTATCTCAGGGTGCCTGATACCTACACTTGGACAATAAGGCACAAATCCTGTGTTAATGCATTTCTTCCTTTGAACGTTCTTGCACATAGGGTGGGTTTCATGCTTGTACGATAATGCACACTGCCGAGGAGGAGGAGGAGGAGGAGGAGGAAGATGCGAGTTTCAGCATCAGCTGTCTTGCTGATGAGGCTGTTTTCTTTGTAGTGAGAGAAGGTAGCACAGCATTTCTGTCTGAAGCCAGCTGGTGATGCTGCAGCCTTGCAAGAAGGATTTGCATGGTGGTGGGGAATACAGATTTCCCATCCGCGCACCAAACCACTGCTGGGTGACTGAAGCATCTGCCTCGCCTGGAGAGGGTGATGGTGCTGTGCAGACCCCAGCAATGGAGGTAGGAGTGCTCCAAGGGGGGCATTTTCATTATCTCACTAATCTCCCCTTTGGTGACCTGCCAGACTTCCCTGGAAGAGAGTGAGACAGAAGGGGATTACCGAGACTGGAATCACCCATCTCGCTGAGCAGCCGCAGGGGGAGGTGGGAGGGATGGGAATGATTGGTGTTCCACCCTCAGGCCTTAATCCCCACTGGCTGTCGCTCAAGCAGGATGGTTTGCAGGCGCTGTCGGATTAAAGCAGAATGGAAGGGTTCTGTAGGGTTGAAGCCTTCCTGCATGGCTGAAGTAATATTTTACCTTCCAACCCTCCGCCTTGCCAAGAAGGGCTGCTGCACGCTGGGACCCCAAGCAGGATTTGTACATGGTGCCACAGGAGAGAGGGGCAGAAGGTCACCTGGGATTGCACCCCCTGCCTGATTCCACGAGATGGTTCATACCCAGGTGAGCGTTCAGTCTGGACATCCAACCCGGACTTCCTCCCCCAAGTTGGAGGCTTTGAAGTGCATTGTTCTACCTTTGGAATGTGAATGACGGGAGAGAGGGGAGGGGTGCCTGATAGGCAACAATGGAGCAGGCTGTTGAAAGGTGGAACAAAGAGGTAACTGATCGCTCTCAGTTTGAAATTCAATAGCATAAGGATACATTGGTTGAAATCCAGGGTCGGAGGCTTGTAGCATCAACAGTGGAAGACGCTTGTTGCAGCATTAATTTTTTTCGTTTTTAACAAAAACAATTCAGTGTGAATCCAATGTCACTTCTAAAGCACAACGTGCCCCCAGCCGTGTTTGCCAGCAAATACAGAGCTCTAGAGGTGGTGGGACAGTTGAAATGGAGGCAGATTGGACTCTTGCTGTGATTTTTGCAACCCAGCGAGAGAGAGTGGGAAGTGTGTGTTTTGGGTATGTGCTGGGAGTGTAGGATGGTTGCACCTGTGATGAAGCAGGCTGACTGTACTCTCATGCGGGTGGAGGAGGCAGAGCAGCTGTGCTGATCTATTTACAGTATTTGCCTGGCTCCAGCGGGAGATCTGTGCCTTCATGTCCTAGATAAAAACCTTTCTTTTGCTCCTGCTCAAACAGATATGGCACACTGGAAACCTTCTAATGTAAAGTGCTCTGTGCTACAGCGTTCCAGGAACCTCTTGAATCCATTGATGAGAGTTTTAAGGCGATTCTGATAAATAGGGCAGTATCTGTACAAATATAATTGCTGTACTGTGCCAGAACAAAGATCCCTAGCACAGCATTCTGTCCCCGACTAGAGCCTCTCATATGGCCAAAGGAAGCTTGCAAACAGGGCAAGTCTGCAGGAGCTATCCTTATTCTTTGCTCCTAGCATTGTGTAATTATCAGCAAACTGCCTCTGAATGTGGAGGCTCCATTGCTAGCTATTATGTCCTTCAGCCACTGATGTCCCTGCCCTCTATCTAATCTGATTATTGATTGCTGGTGGGTGGACAATGTATTTTTTTATTGCTTTGGGCTATTTTATAGTATCTTTGCATTTTTACAATGTAAGTCACTATGAGACTCTCTTTTTTCATAGGAACATAGGAAGCAGTCTTATATTAAGTCAGACTTTTGGTCCAGCTGTCCCAATATTGCCTACAATTAGTGGTAGTGGCTTCTCCAGAGTTTCAGACCAGAGTCTCTCCCAACTTTAACTGGAAATGACAGGGATTGAACCTGGGACCTTTTGTATGCAACTCAGATGTTCTACCTGAGCTGTGGCCCTTTCCCTTCTATAAAAAAGCAGTTAATAAATTGAATAAATCATCACCATCATAGTCAATCTACTTCACTAATGCTCATCTCAGCAATCTCTGTAAATGATAGTATGATATGGTATGATGAGTAATGATAAATTAATTGTGATATTTCTCTCCCTCCCCAAATCTGGATTTAGACTAGTGACATTCTCTGTGTTGCCTGGGTACTGCAGTAGCTTTGCTGGTTCTTTAAGTTTATTCCAATTTCTTCTTCTAGTAGCAGAAGACATGCTGGGACTCATTAAATCAGAACTTGGCCAACATATTTCTAAAACAAACATGTGCACACAAATCACTATGTAATTAGGATTTGGGGGTACAGTGCCCCCCCAAACAAATCCAAACACTTTTTTAGTTTCATCTTTGGCTGTTTGCAGCCATGTTGATCAGACAAACACAGGAATGTGCCTTATGTTGTGTCAGATCCATCTAGCTCACTGTTGTCCACACTGGACAGAGCCCATCTATATATACTAGTAACAGTAAGAGCTCCCCATAACCTGTTTGAAGATCTCCCATTCCCACAGCTTTGTTTGTTTGTTTGTTTGTTTGGTTATTACATTTCTATACTGCCTTTCCTTCTTAGGAGCTTAGGACAAGGCACTTGGGGTGTCCTTTGATCCAATATTGACAGCTGAGACCCAAATGGCCTCAGTGACCTCAATGACCAGTTTCTGCTTGTTTGTCAGCTGCGGCCTTTCCTGCATAGGGATAGCCTGGCTACAGTGATCCTCCAGATCTGATAACCTCCAGATTGGATTGCAATAAGTACATGATAGGTATCTTGAAAATGGTTCAGAAGCTCCAGTCTGGCTGCTAAAATTCTGGCTGGTTTACCCAGGAGATGTATTAATGTCAGTTCATAACAAACTACATTGGCTTCCAGTTCACTACTGAGTGAAATTCCGGTGTTTATCTTCAAAGGGCTTGGGCTCCAAATATCTGAGGGAGAGCACCTCCTCCCATATCAGCTCGCCTGTGCATTAAGATAATTAAAAGAGACCCTTCTCCATGTTTCCTCTTTAGGAGAAGCACATTACAAATGCATAATAGAGAGGACTTCTCTGTGGTGGCACCACCACTATGGGCTTGTCCTCCCAAGAGAGAAGGTGCCAAAATTTGTTTTTGTTTTTTGACACCAGGTTAATGCCTTGTTTGTTTGTTTTGCCAGGCATTTTAGATTACGGTGTTTCAAACTGGTTGAATGTTTTTATTCCTCTGAATTGTATTGCATTGTTTATTATATTTTATTCTGCATTTTCAAGTCTCCTTGTAGATCATGGTGTGATTAATTTTTGGATATAGGGTGGCTTTATTTTTATTTTTTTAAAATTAAATGCATATATGTAAATAAATTCATGCAGCTACTCAAGTTTATCATCATAGCAACCATTGGGGGTAGGCTAATTTTAGAACCATCAGGGATCTGAATGCATTCTTCCTAGTTTGGATCTAGTACTTTACCCATTGCACACACATGGACTGTACACACCACGTGCAGTCTCTAGAGACTCTGGATTTAGATCAGTTGTAGATTATCCAGATTCCATAGGTTTAATTAAGGATTGTTGTTATAATGCCCATTGTTTGTGTTTCTTCACAATAGCTGGTTGTCGAAGATCCCTTCTGGCATATTTTTACTCTGGTACATGAGATGTACTGGGAAAACTGCTGTTCTGCCAAATATTGTGGTGTAGCTGGTTGCATTTACACTTCCTGCATCATGCCTTTTTCCTGATTCTGTGTGAGACTGAGATTGATTCCTGGCTGGCAACAGATAGTTCATATTTCATAAGCTGTTCATTGAATTTGTTCTTTCAGTAAAGGTCTGTAGTGGTATTACCTCTATAAAAGGTTCTACACATCTTGAGTAGCTATAGACCGATGATTACTCTTTCGGAATGGAGAAGGTCGGTGACCAGCAATTGCACTTTCAGAGTGCTGTGTTACCCAGAGGGAAGCTTCTGGATCTGAGAAGGAAGCCTGCTTTAGTTCATTATGACCAGGAAGCAACAGTATACAGAAGGACCTGAGGCTTGTCAGTTTGAAAGTCACAGATACTCCTTCGGCAGGGGGAGCATTGGAATTAGGTTTGTGACATCCTTCCATTTAGCTGTCACACAGATACACCACCCTAACATTATGTTCAAAGTTCATGCTCTAAAACAATGGCTCTTTAAAAAAATGTAATCTTGTAGGATGTCACTTAATTGCTAGAAAAGGTATAATCTTCCCTCTGCTTCTGCTTAGTGTGAGGGTTGGGCTCAAAGATAGAGCTCCATTGTCAACCCACCCTAGGCCCTCAGTAGCAAGTGCCTGGTATTGTGTGCTTTGAAATTGCAGTATAGAAGCCACTGCTTTTGGTCTGGTGATAGGAATCTAACTCTGCAATTGTCATGTACACACTGCCGGGTGGGGAAGAGCTCTCTGGGTTTAGAAGGTCCAAACTTGATGACGTGTGGAATAAGTCAATGCATTTCATGTTATCTGCTTTGTTAATTAATAAATAAATAAATAAATAATAATAACACAGAGGGGACGAGGATTGGGACTGTAGCTTGCTAAAGGAGAGATTTAATTGTTGATGTAAATGGCTTCTTCCCCACCATGGCAAAGAGTTGCTTCAGTGGGAGGGGGGCAGTTTTAATTGCAACCATAGCACAGGAAGAAAGGGTTAAACTCTGCCTCCCTGTTCATGATGGTCCCTATCCTGATCCATCTCCCCCCCCCCCCCCCGAAAAAAAACCACATACACAAATGCTCAATGCATTCAGACATTTAATGTGTCATCTAGCTGGGTCATTCTGAAATGCTTGAGTTTGTTTTCAGAGTTAACCCTGGCTCTCTCGGCCACAGTGTAAAGTTGCTGTAGCAAACATGACAGCAGCAGCTGTGCCCTGCCTGCTCCCTTTCCTTAAAGCATTGTCATCATGCTTTAGACATTCCAGGGCCTCAGTTAGAGAATTGCTTGAAGCCTGCGTGGCTTGATGGTAATGGGCCAGATTTAAAACTCTACAGCTGGGTGGGTGTATGTCATCTAAGTTACCTCATAGGGAAGAAAAGCTGGCCTGATTTTGCGTGTGGCTTTCTTTCCACCATGCTTCACAAAGGCACGCTGTGATTGCCACATACATGTCTCCTGTCATCCAGCAATGAAATACAATCGCATTGCCTCTAGGGTGAAGCATGCTGTTTTATTTTGGTCAGAGAAAGCAGGAGAGTGTATGATCATGTTGCACTCTTTTGTTCGTGCCAACCAAGTCTATTTGCGATGTCCTGTATAAGGAAAGTGGGATAGAAATCACACACACACACACACACACACACATGCATAAATAAATATGACAGTGGCTGTTCCTTCTACTTCCTCTGTTATTTGCTTTGCCTATAGCCGTCATTTACCCTTACTATGTTTATGTAGCCTCAGCTAGAACTGAAACATGAAAAGTCATGTTCTGTGTCTCCCCCGCCACCTGAGTTCTTGTGCAAATGAAATCAGTTGGCCATAGAACTCCTGGCTTCTTTGGGTTCCTTGGAGCACAAGGCATTTGGATGCCCATCTGCTAAGCATTTTCTCAGACTTTCCATTTCGCTCAAAACTTCCCTATCTGTGACAGTGTCTTGAAATAGATGTCCTTTTAATCCAGCTTTCCTCAAGCTGATACCTTCCAGACATTTGGGACTGCGGTTGTTATGCTCCCTGGCCATAGGCCATGCAGGCCAAAGGTGATGGAGGCTGGAATCCAAAACATCTGGAGGACACCAACTTGGGGGTGGCTATTTTAATCGTAATACTTAGATATCAGAAACTCTAGGAAGTAGAACTATTCCTTTGCCTCTGTGGTTTCACTCCAAATTTGGTGCCTCATTAAGATGGAAATGTTATTGATTCCTAGTTTTCCATAGTGCCATATATTGAATTATGGTCTATTTCTTAAAGCGATTGATGTGGAAATCTGAGGTAGTGGTGGTTGATGGTGTGTGCATCTATATTGTTGCACGCCACCCCTGTCTCCAAGCAGTGCGAGATTTCAGGGGTTCCAGACTCTTACCCAGAGTTCGTGTTTCTTTTGGAATGATGCACAGCGGAGACTGTGGTGTCTTTATGAAATATGGTTTATTTACAGATATATTCAACCTGAGCCTACAGTGGAGGGGTTCACAGCATCAACACCCAAAGAGGATCTTGCTTTTCCTGTAGGCCACAGCCTTGGATTCCAGCATAAATCAGGCATGGCTCTGTCTCCCAGCTGCCCAGCTGCAGTCTTCCCACTTCCACCTTTTAGATCACATAAGTTAACTCTGGCCTTTGTTTTTCTAACTACCAGGGAAATGAGGACCGGTGGGGGGCCTACCCATTTGCTGTCTGGCACAGAGCCACTTCCTTTGTTACCTTAATAGCCTGTACTTAGAGGACCATTCCCTCACTAGGGAGTTAGCCTGGCTATTCCTGGAATTGAATCTATGCTGGATCCAGGAATTAGAAGGAGGCTCAAGCAATGCAGTCTACCCCACAAAAAACTCATAACAATATGTTTTAAATAGAAAAAGATGAGAGTGGTTCCAGAACTTTTCAAGGACTGGGTGCTTCTAATCTTTGCAAATCCTGGCATGCCATCAGTGAGCTGCCTGCTCTTCAGACTGGAACCCATCACTCCAGAAGGTCTGTCCAAGTTTGTCACTTCTGACAAGGCATTTTCTTGTTGGCTGGGACTTGGGTGCAGCAGCTATGACTCCTTCCTCCATGCCAGCTGGCCTCTGACCGTGTTCGGTTTCGGGACTTTGCCTCCCTTTGCCCTTTTAAAGATTGGGTTACTTAGAGAGTCGACAACTGTCTGGGGCATGAAAAACTGCCTCGGAGAGCTGGAGAGTTTGGACGGTTCCAGAGAAACTCTTCAGAGACCAAAGCACGTAAACTAGAGGAGAGGAGTATTTTCTGGCTGGAAAGAAAGACAATGGTAAAGGCAAAGGACTATCCTTGGGAGACGTTTTGAGGAACGAATAGAACTGACCTAGCACAGTGACCTTTTGGTCAAAGGAAGCTGGAGATCAAGATTGGCTTCTCAGCAGAGGAGATTGGCTTCCAGAGTATCCTTTGTGTTTTCTAGCTGTATAGCATGGAGATGGGATGTTATGTTTTTCTGCATTACTGTGATTTCTTGATTTTCGCGCTCTCTGTGTAAGGTAGAGGGGATTTCCCAGGCTTTCCTTAATGGTGAGGAGGTATGTGATTGGAATGCAATTTTTGTAAGCAGATGTATGGACACGCTTCCTAGAAGTCTTACTATCCCATTTTCTGATTGCTTCTAATCTTTGGGGTTCATTTAGTTTCAGGTCATCTGGGTGTGTTAGCTCACAGAAGGCATTTGTTTCTCAGTTTTGGATGTTGACCCAGGTATACTAATGTTATACAGTAATCACAATAATGCTTTATAGTAAAACTGTAAAATGTTCAGTGTTTTATTAATGAAGAGGGTTACTCTTTTCCTGAATGAATCCTTTGCCAAGAGAGTTAACACAGCCCTGAATTCAATGGATGGAATCGTAGTAACATGAGCTCTCCTTCCTTAGGTAAGACCTCTGGTTCCTTAATGCAGAAGGACTGAGCACAGAAGCAAAGGAAGAAAAAATTAGGAACATTGCACTAATTTATTTCTCTGTGCAGAAACACATCCCTAGGTTGATGGAAGTGGTTGTGTTTACATTTAATACATGCTGTTACTACTACTACTACTACTACTTTATTTAGTGCATTTCAAAATTGCAAGGTGCATTATATCCATTGAATGGTCTTTTTTTCCTATGTGTACATAGTTTTTTTTATCACCACTGTACACTCAGTACAAAGATCTCATTCAAAAGGTAAAAGATATAAGGCCGGGTGGGATGAAAAAAAACACACCTCCCAGCAGCCATAAAGCATCTTATTCCAGTAATCTTTACAACAACCCTGTGAGGTAGTCTAGCAGTATTATCCCCATATAACAGATGGAGAAGCAGCGTGAGTGAGTGGGGGTGGTGGAGACTGAGGCTGAGTACAATCTTCTGTATGTCTGCTTAGAAGTAAACCCCACATAACTGAATGGGGCTGGCTACCAAGTACGTTGGAGCTACAGTTCTGTACCTAGTAACCTGGGAAAAGCCCCACTGAATTCATAGGGACATGCTTTTGAGTAGAGGATTGCACTGTGAATTACTTAGTGACTGTGTGACATTGAAATGAGGGAGTTTCCAGCTCCCTATCCTGTGCCATCTCTAAAGCCACTTGAAAAATATAAACAAAATCAAACTTTAGAAAATGCAGTTTTCCTGTTTCTTTCCTCCCTCTTTGTCTTTTGTTGGTACGGAAAGCAGTGAAGTCAGCAGGGCTGAACCGCATGTCATACAGTGCCCAGTGGAAAAAATGGAGTAAGACTTTCCTAACCAGTTCCTTTGATGCCATAAGCATGCTTGGAATTGTACTAGTAAGCCTGTGGCCAACCAGATTTTGTTGGATTACAAGTCCCATCATCCCTCACCACTAACTTTGCTGGCTGGACTAGATGTGATTTGGAGTCAGAAACATATGGAGAACCACAGGGTCCCGTCCTGCCTGATCTGGACACTCACAAGTCCTGCTGAACTCAGCTCCAAGTAGGGCGGCCAGATTCAAAAGAAGGCATTACTCTGCACCTTTAATAGTTGTGTAGATGGGAGGATTTCACCAGGTGTATTGTGTGTGAAGCTGAAATTTCTTCTGCACATCTGTTAAAGGTGCAGGAGTCTGATCTCCTCCTTCCCTTGGCCACCCTAACTTCAACACTTCTTCAAATCTGAAACCCCCCCCCTTTAATTTGGACCTCATCTAGAGCAAAGGAGTTGGTTTTTTAATTTTGTACTGAGGCTGGTTTGATAAATAAAGCATGTCATGTATGATTTGGTCAGAAATAACACAGACTTTGACTCTTAAGGTTGTAAGAACATAGGAAGCACCTGCTGGATCAGGCCAATCATCCTGTTTTCACAGTGGTCAGCCAGATGTGTATTCTTAATTTGGTGGAGGACTTCACACACTGTAGGTTTAATTCTTTTTCCAAGTTCAGCTGAATGCATGGGAAAAGCTCTAGGTCTGTTAGTCAGGAATTCTAGAGTTTTTAAGTTTTTAAACTTAAGTGAAACACTGGTTCTTTGGATGGTGATGGTAAAATTGTCACTGATGTACAAGAGTCAGGGAGCTGGTTTTATGTTAGTTTATTGTTTTTAAATTGTGAGAGCTTGGGAGCGGTGAGAACTTATTTACAGATGTATATACTTGGTGTGTATTTTTGCAAACAGGAGGACCAGATGTAATGAATATAATGCAGCCTTTACATCTTATATTACCACTCCCCTTTAAAAGTCTCTTCAACTTGGAGAATGTGAGGAGGTTGCAGTTGGGCATCGGTTAAATGTGGGCAAGAGTGCTTTCAAAGCAGCATGGTACCCTTCATCTCCCCTCAGCCTCAGCTAGCATGGTGAATTGTCAGGAATGATGGGGATTGGAGTCCAACATCTGGAGGGCACCTTGTTGGCTGCCTCTGTTCTGGGCGGGGGGGAAACCCTGGTCACATTTTGCAGCTGTTATACTGGAATAAAGAATCCCTATAAATTGTGCAAGAAAAAGCCCGAGCAAGATATGGATTCCTATGACCTTCTGGTATATCCTTTCTGTGTTCTTCCATGTGGGATCAGTAGATGCAAATGGAGTAGGAAATGGATGAATTATAGATTAAAAACAGTAATCTCAAAATGCTGGCTGTTCTTGGATATGTTGATCAAAAGCCTAGTCTCCGCAAGAAGAAAGAGGAAGGTTGACCACTAGTGGCAGCTTCAGGATTCCTTTCTTCAGTTCAGGGGTTTTTAGAAACCAGCTTATGACCAAAATTGGAGACTAAAGGATTGTGGTAGGAGGCAGCCTTTATCTCTCTTTAGCAAGAATATATACTCCAGATTAGTTACCCTTTCACACACATGAGCTAGACAGGCATACAACTAAAAGCAAGCTTGTAAATAGGCAGTCACTTGCTCACCTGTGGCTAGTCAGAATTGCCACCAGGTGAGCAAATAGGGAGATTTTTAAAATATAAATGGAGTTTGCGCCCTCTCCCCATCTCCCAGGCTGTAGATGTGCTTTATCAATGACTTATACTGGTATGCATGCACAGGTGAGCATTGAAAAGTGTGGGCTGGCAACTTATTTGTAAGGCTGGTTAAAAGTAACAATGCTAGTGGTGTTTTTTTTTTAAATAAAATTTTATTGATTTTACAACATATATTAAAACACAACACCTAACAATTAACAACACATAAACAAACAAACATATAAACACATATAATTTCTTAACCTCTCTTTCTTGAACCTTGTTTCAGCGACTTCCCCATACCTCCCTTTTCTGCATCCCTGTTTTAAACTTTTCCAGCAACCCCTAATTTCAATACTTGTAATTCAGTTTCTAATCTTTTTCCTCTTACCCAATTATTTATCACTGCAATTCTGTTTTACATTACCCACGACATTTTAGCACTCATTAATTTTACAACAGTTCTTAAGATAAACTTTAAATTTCTTCCAATCTTCTTCCACCGTCTCTTTTCCTTGGTCGCGGATTCTGCCAGTCATCTCAGCCAGTCCCATATAGTCAATCACCTTCGTCTGCCACTCTTCCAGCGTGGGTAGTTCTTGTGTCTTCCAATACTTTGCTAAAAGAACTCTTGCTGCTGTTGTAGCATACATAAAGAACGTCCTATCTTTCCTTGACACCAATTGACCTACCATGCCCAGGAGAAAGGCCTCTGGTTTCTTATGAAAAGTACACTTAAGTACCTTCTTAATTTCATTATAGATCATTTCCCAGAAGGCCTTAATCCTTGGGCACGTCCACCAAAGGTGGTAGAAAGTACCTTCAGTTTCCTTACATTTCCAGCATTTATTATTGGGCGTATGATAGATTTTTGCAAGCTTGACTGGGGTCATGTACCACCTATAAATCATTTTCATAATGTTCTCTCTTAAGGCATTACATGCCGTAAACTTTATACCGGTAGTCCATAACTGTTCCCAGTCAGCAAACATAATGTCATGACCGATGTCTTGTGCCCATTTAATCATAGCTGATTTAACCGTCTCATCCTGTGTATTCCATTTCAACAGCAAGTTATACATTCTTGACAAATTCTTAGTATTGGGTTCCAATAGTTCTGTTTCTAGTTTTGATCTCTCCACCTGGAAACCAGTTTTCCTGTCCAATGCTAGTGGTGTTGCAAGAAACAATGCAGTTAGTTGCTAGTGAAAAACTGAGAGGGAGTTGTTCTTGGGGACTTTTCTCCCTGACTCTCTTTTTGACTATGACTAAATAGCTTTGAAATGTGTTATTAAACCTGATCTCTGGCTCTCAGTGTCCCATCTGGTAGCACCCTCATATTGCCATTTCATAATTTCAATTCTTGTGAAAGCTGTCATTACGCAATACCTCTGAACAGCTACAGCAGACGTGTACACAAGGTATCTCATAATATGTGTGGGTAGCCTTTCCGGCTTTCTTGACAACTTGCTTTGTTTTTGCCTTATTTTTGTACTTATGAACTGATCTTGGGTGTCTGAAGTAGGGCCAAACAAGATGAGATGGTGACAGATAAATGCTGCTTTTTACATGTCTGCCCCACTCATATATAAATCTGGGGTGTTTCAGGAGGAAGGGAGGTATATTTAGACTGAAAACAGTGAGAGGGCTTCTGGAAGAGCCTTGCTGCTGTTAAGAGTTGTGTGCCTTCACTACCAGTCTTGAAGGTGCCATGACAGGCCGCCATGATTGTACTGCTAGAATTGGGCCACCAGGATATCACTGTACCTCTGATTGTTGGAAATAGGGAGTGAATAAGTGAATGAGGTTGAATCGCTCCACGTATTGTGCTGTGGTGCCACAGGAAAATAGACATTAGCTGTGGATGGGTGGAGGTGATACAAGGCTTGACTAACCATATCCAGACAGATCTTCAGATACCCAGCATTTTTTGTTCACATTTATCAGTTTGCATTCAACCAGCATGGGCCAGGCAGAGTACAGAGTGGCTTCCCATGCCGAGTGACAATATCATGTGCTCCCATTTCTGTATTATGGCGCCAAACCACAGGAAACTGTCTGGCAGTATCCTTAATTAACTGAGATAATTAGGCTGCAGATAAGAATTTCAGAGAGAGTATGCAGTGACATTTCAACCTGTTGCAGTTGCTCTGTAATCTAACTCTCTTCAAAGCAAGCTTTGTTGAGTTGCCAGCAGGCCCAGGCATGTGCTGTCATCCATAACAGGACTGGGTTGGACCCCAGCAGTGATCATGAAACTTTTGGAACTTTCCCTGGCAAATGAAAGTCCTTAAATAGCCTTCCCCTGGATTCCAACCAGAGAGCAGCAAATCCGCCAGCTTACTGGATGGTGGTAAATTTGCAGAGGTGAGTCACTGTTTTTTCACCACAGAGCTATTTGTTGAACAGCGCAGTCCTGCATGCTTACTCAGAAGTAAGCAATATTGTGTTCAACATTATAAATGATTCCCATTGAATAGGATTGCAGCCTCTGTTTAACCATAACATCTGTGCCCCAAACCCAAGTTTTGTACTCAATTGCTGGTTTTTTGTTTTTTTTTTTTAAAAAAGCATACAAAACTAAAGTCAAATCTGGGGCCATTTGTTAAAATATCCCTTAAAAAACCACAGGATTTTGGTGTGGTTTTTTTGCTGAATTAAGCCATGTAATTACCCTGTTTTAAACGACCATTGTTTAAGGGGCATTTTAATGATCAAGAGGATGGAGCAACTTCCCTATGAGGAAAGCTTACGCAGCGGTTCTCAACCTGTGGGTCCCCAGATGTTGTTGGACTACAACTCCCATCATCCCTGAGCTCTGGCCTTGCTAGCTAGGGGTGATGGGAGTTTTAGTTCAACAACATCTGGGGACTCACAGGTTGAGAAAGGCTGGCTTACTGCATCTGAGACTTTAGTTTAGAGAAACGGTGAGTAAGAGGTGACATGATAAAAGTTTATAAAAATTATGCATAGCATGGAGGAACTGGAGAGAGAAAAGTTTCTCATAACACTAGAACTCATGGAGATAGAATGAATCTGCAGGCTGAAAGATACAGGACAGATAAAATAAAGTACTTATTCACACAGTGCATAAATTGTGGAACTTGCTCCCATAGCAGACAGTGATGGCCACCAACCTGGATGGCTTTAAAAGAGAATTAGACAAATTCATGGAGGATCTGGTTACTGGTGGCTGTTAGGCACAATGGCTGTGTTTTATCTCCACTCTGCTTGCCAGTTGGTGAGTATCACAGGTGGGAAGAGTGCTGTTGTGCTCAAGTCCTGCTTGTGGGCTTCCCATAGGCTTCTGCTTGGCTACTGTGAGAGCAGGATGCTGGACTAGATGGGCCATTGGCTTGATTTAGCAGGCTATTCTTAACAAATGGCTTCAAGATTTGACTTCCATCTTTCTTTCATCAAAGAGTTTCTACCGCCCTCAAAGCCTATAAAAACTTGAAAAAATAAAAATTGTATCGAAACTATACAGAAAGTACAGTGACAATAAGAAACCATGCTATGAATGCTGCCTTTTATCCTTCTGCCGTTATTAGTGGTGTTTTGCACTGCAGCAACACTGAGGTGTTCCATTATGCTAGGAGCTGTATGGCTACCTACCAAGATGCATATTTCACAATCAGCATGGGAAGAGAATGTTGTTTCCATTCTCCTAATGAAGAACTAAGAGACTAATTAAAATAGCCTGCTCAAGGTCACTCCTTTCTTCTTTGCATACAGTTTTGTTGAATCTGTGCCTTCCGCATTGCAACGTTGCATTTTTATGGCAAGATGTAATCCCACAAGAAAAACTCCCAGAATGAGCGCAACAGAAGAACAATCTGTGGGAAGCTGCAGAGATATGTTTATAAATCAGAAAACAGATGGGAGAGGCTGGTGTTCAAATCTTCCTATAGGTGTCAAAATGCTAACCTGTTTGGAGACTCTGCTTCTTGATAGGAAGCTTTCATGCTTGATCAGTTTTTAAGCTTTGCATACTCTAGTTCAAAGGCCTCTGAATTTAGTCCACGTGCAATGAATGGGAGATAGCCACCTAATAAACAGGTTGGCCTATGGGAGAGCAGGTCTTCTCTCAAGTATCCAGGTCCCCATTTGTGTATAAAGCTCTGAACAAGTATCAAATCTTTGAAGTGGTTTCAGTGGTGTATTGACAGCCAGTGCAGTTCCTTCAGAATATGTTCGCAGTCAGCCACTTCCTACAGGAGCCTAGCTGCAGTTTCCAGACAAGCTTCTTGGACAGTTCTACATGGGGGTGTCCTATCACTGGGCCTGATACTAGCACCCAAAGTAGATTTGCAGGAGCCTGTGCTCATATGAAGCTCTGGCCAAGGAAAAGTTTCTCTCTCAAAAGCAGGAGACTTAACAGACTTCATAAAGCACCTGACACTACAGTCTTAAACACATTTAGTAGGGAGTAAGGCCTCTTGAGCTCGGCGTAATTTACCTTTGAGTAAACATGCTTAGGATTTAATTGTTAGTCGTTTTCTGTTGTCCGTGGATGCACAAGGCCAGATAATCTGTTGCTGTCATGAGCATTGAGTGCTTGGTAGGCCCCAGCTTGTTGATGAAATTGGCATGGCAGAAGGGATCTGCCATAAGATCTCTTTTGTGGCTAACTTGTTCTGTACCACAGGATTTTCTTCTGAATTGCTCTCTTCAAAGAGCACACTGCTTATTCAAACAGGGCTGATTGGTAGTGTTTGTTCTCTGAATGCTTTGGGGAGGAGGGGGGCGGTGCGGGAAGCAAGCACCAAGGAGACAGAAAAGCTTCCCCCTGCATCTTGCATGTTCCTTCTGCCTCCGGGTTCACTCTGTTCTCCGTGGTACTAGCCAGGGCTTATTGTACTTGGCTGCTGATTCAGAAGGTTCAGTTCCCCAGCGAGCAGCCGAAACACACATGCCTTCCTCTCTTCCTCCCCCCCCCCATCCGTGGTTCGTATGCTCCCACCAGTACCCAGCCCTCCAATCCTTAACTCAACTCATGACAGGAGGAGGAGACTTTCCCTGTGGAAGAATCACACAGCCGGGCTTGTTACCAACGCTGCTGCTCATGCCAGAAATGCACCCTTCTGAATCTGACCCCTGCCCTGGGAAAAAGATATTGCTGCTCAACTCTTTATTAGGAGTCTTTGTAAGTACAGCCTTCTTTCTTCTGCATTTTCAGGAGCATGGGCTCATCGGAGGGCAGATGGTAGCATGCAGGACCAGCCCAATATGTCTTGCTGCCTAGGATGGACAAGATTTCTCTCCCACCCCAGTTCCATGAACAGAAGCTGACCAGATTGGCAGTTGAATTGAACTTGAGTGCTGGCTGCCTCCACCACAACAGAGGGCAGCAGGTCGCTTACAGAGTGCAGGGCAAGCTGGGCGGCAAACACAGTTCTGTCCTTCAAGTCTTTACCACCTGAGGCAGATGCCTTACTATGCCTAATGGTGGGGCCTGTCCTGGTTGCAGGACGTTTGGGGGCACCTTGAGTGGGGTGATGAATCTACTGGGTTTATACTGGTTCTACTAGACTGCAGGATTCCTTATCATGCTATATCTCCTAAAACCAGCCAGCTGGAGAAAGGGCAGAAGAAGTAGGAGGTGCTGTTGCCAGAAGCTCCCGTATGGTCCCTGTCTCTCTGCCTATTCCATGATAAGCAGAAACATTTTGAGTGGTTGCAGTGCTAAACCTCTGCTGCTGGAAGGTTTTTGATGTTCCAGATGTTGCTGATCTTCAACTCCCGTCATCTCTGACCGTTGGATATACTGGCTGCGTCTAATGGGAGCCCAGCAACATTTGGTGGACCACAGTTTATCCACCCCTGTTTTAGGTCTGTTTGCTGCAGGATCCTCTCCCACCCTGGAACTTTGCACCCTCTTCCCAAAAAGGAGAAGGCTATCAGTGGCTGGTAGCCATGATGGCTGTGTAGTACCTCCAGCCGCTGAATACTGGTTGCTGGGGAACACAAGTGGGGAGAACATTTTTGAGCTCATGTCTTTCTTGCAGTCTTCCTATAAGCGTCTGTTTGGTCACTGTGGCGGATGCTGGCCTAGACTGACCTCTTGGCCTTGCTACAGAAGGGTTCTTATGTTATGCTTTTGGATAGAATACAGTTGTGATGCTCTGCTTCCCCTTTTCTGGGGAAGAATATCATGGTGATGGAGGTGGTTGGAATGTGCAGATTTTCATATTTGTTCTGATTGTGTTCTTGAATCTTAGGAAATTGCTTTTTCAGGGTTTTTTGCTTTTTTTTTTGCAAAAGTAGGCTACTGTTCCTGCTGCAGCACAGTTCTCCTGCTTACCTTACTAAATGTGAGGTGGCTTGGCAGCTGCTATGGTTAAATGAAACAACTTTGTCATTTTTTGCTCAAGAAGTTGCGTCAGCTCAGGTCTTTAAGAGAAAGTGGTGCCCATTCCAGACAGTGTTCTGTTCTAGCACTGCCAGTCTGCAGATCAAATTGAATTTTAACACACACATACACACCGGTGTGCATTTGTAAGGTGACCCTTAGCTTATTTTAGACACTTAGGACTGAAATTTTTGAAACTCTGATGAATATAGGCTAAGATTCCTCCACTGCCTCCCAAAAAACCTCAGTGTTCTGAGCAAGCCAATAGAGCTCCTTTTTCTCGTAATTGGCAGCGTCTAGGAAAACATGCCTTGTGCTTACTATTTTGAGCATAGGTTGCTTAGCCCTTTTCTTCCTCTGCCCTGTTTCTGAGCAAACTGGTTATCACTGAGCTGAATTTTATTCAGCATAGACTTTCCATTACCCAGCTTACAGAGGGCTGGCACCGCCGTTGCAGAATATGGCTCACTGGCCACATTCAGTACATAGAACTGAACACATAGTGTGTTTTCTCCTTCTGTGAAGCTGCTCATTTAAGGTGGCCTCCTACCACCCAAAAGAGATGAAATATACTGCCAAAGAAGAAACTGATCTACATAAAATTTGGATATGCTAATTGATGTGTACCGATGCCAATTTAAAAATAATCATTGGAATTTACATAGAAATTTACATAGAAAGACTTGTGACTGGGTGACCTGAGTGACTGCTCAGTCTGCTGTCCAGGTGCTGATTTCAAGGTCCCCAACTCTTTCTTGTGGTTCTTTATATGGAAATAAGACTTGGGGCTGTTCAGCCCTTCAGATAAAGAGCGTCTCTAAACAAAGTTCTCCTCAGTTTGGCTGCCTCTCAGCTCAAGGAAACTGGATTTGTGCTAGAGTTTTGTTTGCTGTTTAGATTTCTCTCCTACCAGTCCATTTGCTTAAGATGGAGGTTGTGTCTGTAGACTCCCGGCTCTGTTGTTTCTGATGAAACAGCCATCAGGCTGTTGGTGCAAATGGATGTTTACAAGCAGGCATTGCTGCTGGATCATCAGCTTAATGCTCATCCGCATAGTACTTTTGAAGGGGAACAGGTGTGTATTTGACTTCATTCACAGTAACACCCTTTGGTCCTCTTTCTGCATGTCTCCTTGAGTGCAAAAAGGGCCAATTCCAGAGTACTGGGCTATTGCATCTTTCAGGTAGAAAAGAAAATATATCGAAACGCCATGGACTAATGCAGGGGCGTGGCCAACCTTTTGGGCAAGTGTTCCATAAGTCTAATCCAAGTATGAGACAGCACCACTCTAGCTCATGCTCAGTGGCAGAGGAAGGGGGGGTGCGGTAGGTGTGGCCCGCCCAGGGGGGTGACAAAATGCCGGGCGGCACTCACCTGTGTGCACCCGAGCCATGCGTCTTTCACAATCCTGGGAGAGACGCAGTGGCTTGGGCACGCGCAGGCTCTGCGGTGAGTGCCGCCCGGCATGTTGTCACTCCCCACAGCTGTAGGGAGGCTGAGTTGGAGGAGGCAGGCAGACTCCGGAGGCCCTGTGGTGCGCCCCACTGCTATGGGCGGTGCGCCTGAGGCGCCCAAGCAGCTTTCTCCACTGCTGTGCAGATCGCCGTGGTGCCCTCATGTGCAGATTGCCGCAGCACCCCATCCACCCCCTGTGGGAAGATCACCCCACCCCCGCCGCTCCAGGTGCTGGAGCACCTAGCTACGCCCCTGCTCATGCTGCAGTATTTATGCAGCCCCCAGGAATTGGGGGAGTTTTGATGTTCTATGTTTTGATGTGCTGAGTTACAGGCAGCAGCAAACCATGAAAAGACAGAATGTAGGCCTGACTATACTGAGATGTACCCGGTTTTTTTAAAAATTATAGTACTTATTTCTAAATTCATATCTAGACATATAAATTAGTACACAGAAATTTTATGCAGAACTGTGACCTCTTTTGTCTTCTTTTTTATTATTACTGATGTGTAAGTGGCCACCCTATTTCCACCACACCAGCTTTAAATCCTGCTTTTCCTCCTACATATCCAAAGGAGCCCACTGGCTTTCTGTGGAAGAGAACTTTAATTATGATTGAACAACTGCAAAGCTTTCCCTCCGTACAGGGATTTTAGTTCATTTTATTTGGCTAATCCTTATGTCAAATCTATTGCACAGACATTTCAGGTTTGCTGCGGTTTATTAAACACTTTGCCCTTAAGCGTTTCTGGCATCCCAATTATCCTTTTGTTGCTGAAAACAATAAAACAGATTGATTTGCTGTAGGAGGTTTGACATGACTTTGCATTTGCAAATGAAGTATTCCACTCAGGTAGGTTTAGGACATAAAGATTGAAGGCTTATGATATGGTCCAGATGCAGGAAATGATGAGGTTCCTTCCTGTTGGAATCGAGCGTTGATGGTAGCATGTAAAGAGTCGGCCATGACTGGACCTAATGATCAGGGGTCCCTTTACCTTTTTAATCTGATGCAGGCAACTCCCCATTTACATGGGGGTTACATTCCGAGGCACGATGCATCGAAGTGAAATCGCGTATATTGGGAAGACCATTAAAAAAGCCTGCAAACACCACAGTTGCTCCCTTCAAGCCTCCTTGCTCAAACTTTGTGCTAGGTCTCCTGGGATTGCAAAGCCTTGCTAGATGCTGTTTTCGGGCCATTTTGCCATTTCCACGCTCTTTTAGGACCGTTTTTGCCCCTATTTGTGCCACTTCCGGATTTGTGGGAATACGTGTAGTCACAGTCGCATTTGCCTTGAACTCCCGCAAATGGGGAGTTGCCTGTATATTGTCTGAATCTGCTAATATGTTTGCTGTTGGACAAGTTTGCCGCATTGACCATTCAAACTGGGATAATTTGCTTGCTGTTGTAATGCTACTCTGAGCATGGGTGCATCCAAATAGGGACTTCCTTAACGTCAGATTTCCCCTGGACAGGGGTAATCTGGTTTAAATTGCCTTTGACGTGATAGCTTCTAAGTGCCCTCTTTAGTCATATGGGGCTCAGGACGGTGTGGGTTATGTGAGGTTGGTGAGCTGTGCAAGTAGTAGCAGCATACTCTAGTACAAAAACATTTGTTATTGTCTGAAAATAGAAAATCTGTAGCACTACCCAGTTTGTGGCTGATCCCTGAAAGTTTAAAAGAGCTTTATCCTGAAAATCCCATTACCCTGCTGTGGTTTTAGTACTATTCCCTTTAGTCTGATTATGTAACTAATGTTTCCATTTCCACATCCAGTGTGCATTCCTGTGTTCAAAATGAACCCAGTATTCATCACCTTTAGGCAGCCAAGGCTTTCCTGGGTTTTTAATTTTGTCCAAGGAGCCTGGGAGAGGAAGTTCCTATAGCTTTATAAGGCGTGAGACACCCGCTACACACCCACACATGCTTCCTCCTCTGGAAAATCAGGCTGCAGGGCCCCCATCAGAGTCAAGAGAGCCTGGCTCACTCAAGCCAGCTGGGTTCCTGAACTCTGCTGCCTAAGTGGGAAAGAAAAGGTTCTCTTGGACTGTACAGATTGACTTTGCCCAAAGGCGTTTACACAGGCAGCCTAGAGTGCTGAGAGTGCCCTAACCTTCTCCTGACGTTAACGGGGAGCTAAAGGCGCTTAGCACCTTGTAGGATCAAGGCAGTTGAAAAAGCTGCCTCAGCGCTCCTGTAACCTCTGCGCTGAAGGCTGGCTGAAGCTCTCCTCCTCCTCCAAAGTAAAGTCCCCTGCAGCTTTCCATCTTATGGTGTTTAATGGCAATGGCAGCCAGTCCCCACCACCACACAGAAAAGTTATGGGCAACCCACCAACCCTTCTCCCAAACATCTATACGTACCACGCAACTATATACATGCTCCCCTTACATGCACAATCTCATGTCACTCTTTTCACCTTAGGATTTCATATTGCTTCTTTGTTTTTCTTTCTTTCCACTTCTTTCCCCCTCTGAACTATCTCCTTCCAAACCCCATTTCTCTCTTATTCCATGCTTCATCCCATTTCTCGCTCTGTTTGTTTTCTGCAGCCTCTGCTCCACCTTTCCCCTCTTAAACCCCAATTGTTTCATCTATGCTCAGTCCCCACCCATGGTTTACAAGCTTGATTCAAGTGGTCTGTGAAGTGTCCGTGGATTTATAGTTGAAGATGGGAGAAGGCACATCCACCGTATTAAATATTTATATTGATTTTTAATTGTATTTTATTGCTTTTATCTCTCATATATTGGTATTTGTATTGCAGACTAAATTCTGTGGAATCCACCTGTAATACAATCAAATGCAATATATAAGAAATAAAGGAAGTACTAAAAAATACAATTAAAAATCATGTCACGTCTAACGGAGCGTTACAGTTTCAACAAGGGGCAGAAAAATCATTCAGCAGTCTGCCAAGACCTGCAGCAACTTTTCAAATGGTTTGGGGTGGGAGAAGTTTTGGGAAATACTGCCCTAGTGCATGAAAGCATATTACATAATGAAAATTTGTTGATTCATAAGATGCCACGAGACACTCTGGGTTGTGTCCAATGCTAGTGCTACTTAGAGTATATCCACTGAAATTAACCAACCTAAGTTGGTTGTGTTCATTTGGTTCAGTGCATCTTCTTTGAGTAGAATCAATGTTGGGTGCAACCCTTGGTTTTTTCTGCAGCAGACTGACATGGCTGCCCCTCTGAAAATTGCCTCTGTTTCAGTCAATCACTCAAGTTGGCTTGGTTTTCCTCAGGCACTATGACCTCACTGCTACTGTCAGCAAGATTGCTTGCCTCCTCTTGTCACGCTGCCTGCCTTTTGAGTGCAACCCTTCTCTCAGAGATGGCTTGCTCCAGGATCACACAAGGCTCCTGCTGAGATTTCAGACATTCTGTGCCCCTTCAATATCATTATCCAGTCAGGCTGAGGAAATTGCTTCTTTTGTGTGCATTAATTGAGGAAGTATATAACCTCCCTGTGGGACTTTTGTCTACATAGTAGGCAAGGGAAATGTATTTTTGGCTGTTTCCAAGGTCTTGTCACTAATTTGTGTATTGATATTCAAAGCACTTGGTCAGCCATGCTCTTCCTTCCTTCAAACAATTACTTTCTCCCTCTTTCCTATGTTGATAGTATTCTTTTTCTTTTGAGGTAGCTTTTATACTCCGTAACACAATATAAAAAGCACACTGTGCTGGTTGCTATGCTAACCCAGAATTTGGTCCTCTCTTAATAGGTATGCTGTGGTCACTATGACATACAGTTCTGTGAGTCATTTTGGGGACTGGGTTAAAAAAAAAAAGAAATAGAAGACCATCACAAAAGGCTAGCAGTTTCTTAACTCTTTTCTGTCAGGTAATTCCCCCATCAAAGATCTTCCCCGGTCCCTAGCTGCTTTTATCCCTGTTATGAAAGAAGATAATTTCCTATCTTTTGCACAGTTGGAGTAAAAGCAGTGGGGAATGGGGATTTGGGGCAGGAAAATAGCCTCAATGGGAAAGGATTTGGAATATTTCCCCCTGTCCATTTAAATGGCAGTTTCATTGCTTGCATTTTGTAAAACAAAAGTGTAACATGCAGTTCCACCCTACATTGATGTTATTGGGGAGTTTCACATATTCTGCAGGGAAAATTTGATGCTTGATGGGGAACCTCCATTTTGTATCTTGTGTTTTGACACCCTTAGGCAAATAAGAAGAAACCTCTTTCAACAATTGTGGCTTCCCGCAAAGAGTCCATAGCTTGTTGAAGGTGCTGAAAGTTATTAGGAGACCCCACACAGAGTTATAATTCGCACCACCCTCAACTAGCTACAGTTTCCAGGATTTTGTTAAAGTGCTAGAAGAGTGCTTTAAATGTATGGCCTGGGTGTGCCCTTGGACAAGGTGGCATATGATAAACCTCCTGTTCTGCCATTTACCTTCTTTGGTGCTTCATGCAAGGGGAGAATAGGTGTGCAGTTGGGGCATTAGATCCCTGCCAGTCTTGAAGGCTTGCTATTTTATGAAACAGCTCTGCATGCTTGTAGCTTCCAGAATTTGTAGCTTCCAGGTTAGACTGAGAGGCAGTGTCTGACTCAAGGTCACCCAGATTTGAATCTTGGTCTCCCAATCCCAGTCTGTCATTTTGACCACTATCCCACACTGAACCCCATCAACAGAAGCCCTATGCAAGGATTTGTACTTCCACAACAGGGTCTCCCTCCTGCTCCCCCTGCATGCCCCCAAAATTGGCCTTGAGGGGTCATCAAGAGAACTCCAGAGCAATGCACGAGGGGAACAGGGAATTGATCCATCTGATAAGCTGTCATGCTTGCACAGACAGAATGTTTTAATAGCATAGTGCTGAATTCCACCACACACATGGTGATATTCAGTGCTGGTCCTACTCAGAGTAGACCCACTGAAGTTAATGGCCATGACTAATATAGCTTTATTAATTTTAATTGGTCTACCCTGAGTAGGATTTGGTTGAATATAACCCATATATATATATGAGAGATAGCAGCTAGTTGGTCAATTAAAAATTCAGCATAAAACAGGACAAAAAAGGCAGGTTTCCCCTAGTGCCATAAATAAAATAGAGAGAGTGCAAGGTGAGTCTCTCTAAGAAGGGAGTTCCTTTAATGAGGCACAGCAACTGGAAGACTCTGTCTCTGGTTACCACCTGCCTTACTTTATATGGCATGGGGATGTGGAGCAGGGTCTCTGAGGTTGGTCTTAATGACTTGGCAGATTTAAGGTAGAGAAACAGTCCTTTTGGTACCCTGGTCCTAAGACATTCAGGGGTTTGTAGGTTAAAAACTTAACATTTTGCTCAGAAATGACCTAGTAACCAATGTAGTTGTGCCAGAACTAACGTTTAGATGCTTTGTATGACTCACCTCAGTGAACAATTGTGCTGCTGCAGGTACAGTGAGTTGAAATAGCCTGAATGAGATGTTATCAGTGCATGGATAACTGTTCAAAAGAGTGCACCTGGTTTTGTTTTGACCCAGACTGGTCACTGTCACGCATGCTACAACTGGGTTAAAGTCAGTTGGACAGGGCGAGGGAAGTGGAGGTGTACAGTACAGGCAATAACCATTTTGCACGTGTTAAAAGCTCGTGTGATAGTGCACATGCACACATCACCGTGAACCCAGAAGAGGCAAGAAAATAGGGTGGATTGAGGGTGGAATGGGGTGTGGCAGAACACGCTCCACCATCACACACAATGAGCCTGAATGCAAACCCCACGGAAACTGGGGGTTGCCTGCATTTCTAATTCCTAAAGCCTAGTTTCACCAATAATTCTGAACCTGACCTTGGCACAGGCCTGGGATTAGGAACATGTTTCTTGTGTTCCAGAAAGTTATGCAAGCAGTTGTGCCGCAGAGGGACAGGTTCATTTTTGATAATCAGGAGTTTTGATTGTCACGTTGCCACACTTCCTTCTATTGTATCTGCACAGTTGGTGTTGGCTATTTGGGAATCTGATATAATTTATCCAGTAGAGCTCTGGGGACAGCCGTGCTTTCCCCTACCTCTATCTCCTTGAATCATACTTACCTATGTCCTATTTTCAGCTTCTTCTATAAAGGAGTTTAGCATAAAATCAGGAAGAGGCTGCCAACACAGGTTCCTTAAAACAAAAACAAAAAACCTATCTTGGCTTTGGAACTTGAAATTACCTCTTGTGCAAGTCTGATTCACAAGACAGCCTGCCAGCGTTGCTGTGACTTTTGAAGGCCAAAACAGACATGTTGCAGGAGAGCCATGATTAGATCTCTTTTGCTCCCCATTTTAAAAGATGCTGCAAATTCTGATACTGATTGGAACAGCAACGTTAGGGTAGGTAGGAGATGATTGACTGTTTTCCATCTACCCTTCCCCCCCATCAAAAATAACCACTCATGAAGCTGCTAGTAGTTCTAAAATGGAAAAGAGGAAGGTACCCACATCATGTCTCTCTTTCTTCCCACTGTAGTGCTAATACCAGCTTTGAGGATGGGGAGGAACATTTAAATAGGGGAAATGACACATTGGGAAAGAGTTAAAAGAGCCTTTCCCACAGTACTGATAATCTCCTCACAATCCAAGACCCATCTCCACAAATGTCGGGATATCCAATCTCCTGTTTTCATGTCCCTACCTTAGCTGATGATAGATAAATAGTTTTACCTATACATGTCTAATTGAGTTGAATGGAAGTTGTACTCAGTCTTAATTTTGGGGTGAGGCTGGATAAGTTTACAATGGGTGGGGAGCCTGTGATATTTCATACACTGTTGGACTTCCAATGCCCATCAGGCTCAGTCAGTGTGGCCAACATTCAGTGAAGACAGGAGTTAGAGTCCAGCAGCATCTAAAGCAGCCTTTATCGACCTGTGGGTCCCCAAATGTTGTTGAGCTACAACTCCCATCACCCCTAGCTAGCAAGGCCAGAGCTCAGGGATGATGGGAGTTGTAGTCTAACAACATCTGGGGACCCACAGAATATAACAATAATAATTATATTATTATTATTCTGGGCACCACAGTTCAAGAAGGACACTGACAAACTGGAACGTGTCCAGAGGAGGGCAACCAAAATGGTCAAAGGCCTGGAAACGATGCCTTATGAGGAATGGCTAAGGGAGCTGGGCATGTTTAGCCTGGAGAAGAGGAGGTTAAGGGGTGATATGATAGCCATGTTCAAATATATAAAAGGATGTCACATAGAGGAGGGAAAAAGGTTGTTTTCTGCTGCTCCAGAGAAGCGGACACGGAGCAATGGATCCAAACTACAAGAAAGAAGATTCCACCTAAACATTAGGAAGAACTTCCTGACAGTAAGAGCTGTTCGACAGTGGAATTTGCTGCCAAGGAGTGTGGTGGAGTCTCCTTCTTTGGAGGTCTTTAAGCAGAGGCTTGACAACCATATGTCAGGAGTGCTCTGATGGTGTTTCCTGCTTGGCAGGGGGTTGGACTCGATGGCCCTTGTGGTCTCTTCCAACTCTATGATTCTATGATTCTATTCTATGATTCTATAATAATAATAATAATAATAATAATAATAATAATAATAATAATAATAAAAAAATAAAAAATTTTATTTATACCCTGCCCTCCCCAGCCAAGGCCGAGCTCAGGGCAGCTAACAAGCAATAATAAAAACAAATTGAATGAATACAACTTAAAAACAAGATTAAAATACAACATTAAAACATTGAAACATTAAAATGCAGCCTCATCACAGGAGGAGAAAGGAAAAAAGAAAGGGGGGGGTCAAATTGACTCCAAGCCAAAGGCCAGGCGGAACAACTCTGTCTTACAGGCACTGCGGAAAGAAATCAGATCCTGCAGGGCCCTGGTCTCATGAGACAGAGCATTCCACCAGGCTGGAGCCAGTGTTGAAAAAGCCCTGGCTCTGGTTGAGGCTAATCTAACTTCCTTGGGGCCCGGGACCTCTAGGGTGTTGCTATTTATGGACCTTAAGGTCCTCCGTGGGGCATACCAGGAGATATGGCTAACCTGATCCAAAACACCCACCCACCCCACTCACACATGAAAACAAAGATCACCACAGCCAATCACAAACAAACAACCACACCCTAGAACAACCCCAACCTCTCTCACCACCAAAGAAACACAAGTGACTATCTGGGGACCCACAGGTTGAGAACCACTGATCTAAAGGGTTGCAGGTTCCCTACTTTATATCAACGGCTGACCATTCAGCTTCTGACAGTTAACCCTAAAGAAAGCCCCTGTTGGTAAATTTTCTACAGACATATTTACTACCATGTCTAAGAACTATTTTCTAGAATACATCCAAAAGTGGTGCGTTGGGTTTGTTTCTCCTCTGTTGTTTCCTAGTAGCGGTTTCTCCATCTCCACATGGGTTATGTCCTGCCTTACTTAAAAAAAAGGGGAACTGAGTGACGTAGTCTTTGCAATAATTGCACACTTCATGGAAATAGAAGTTGAGCAACTTCTCTAATAAATTGACTTGGTTTCCTCTTTCAGCTTCACCAGGCTTGCTTTTATCTTGACCGTACACAAAATAGTTCTTTTTTAAAAAAAAGAATCTATATCTTGAAGGTTTCAGTTCAATTCCTGTGAGTCGATAAGAGAGAAGGAGAAACTCCTCACTGTGTTCTGGGTCCTGGAAAGCCCCCAGAGCAGCTCAGGAGCTAAGAATAGGCCATCGGTCAGTGTTTGTAAAGTCTGCAGTTCCTTGTTGTTTTTTTCCAAAAAAAGTGCTGATCTTATAAGGTTGAGGCAAGTTTGTGGCTGCTCTGAATGATGTTGTGTGTGGGTTGTGTTTTCCCCGCCTGCTTGCCTCTGTCACCCAGCAAAACAGATCAGTAGGATGTCTGAAGCAGAAAGACAACAGTAGCCTGGGCAAGACTCCGGCAGCTTTTGGATAGCTTTGTCGGTGCTTCCCTCATGGTTTTTCCTTTGCCAAGAATCTTCCTTTGCTCAGCAGTGAAGCTTAGACTACTATGAGAAAGAAGAGAGTGCTGGAACCAGATGAACACTGGAAGGTATGGTACAATGATTGGTGCAAACTGGCCTTTCTTGGGGCACAGCTGTATGAGATACCTCTGTAGAATCAACAGGATTTTTAGCTTTCATAAGTTTTGAGCTGGAACTTCAACACTTGAAGAGATAGCTTAAGAGCTATTTCACTCCTGCATGAAAGTGGGAATAATACAGTGAGATAGGAAGGCTAACCTCGTGATGAATACACAATGGAATCAGTGTATAATGTATACTAAGTCACTGGTTTAGAAGTAAGGAAACAGGGTTGTGGCTAGTGCCAGTGCCAAGCAAAATTGGGCAGCCGCCCAGGTGCATGGATGATAAATGGGCCCCTTAAGCTGAAGCCAAGACCTGGCACAGTCCTTAATTAACCACCTCCTTGCTTTCCCAGCACCAGTAGGGGAGTGGGGATCTGCAGTGGTCCAGATACTGTGACCTTGGACAGGTATTCTAAGATAGTGCCTCCCATTTTATGGAAAACTAACATACCACAGCTGCAACATCATTCTAATATAGGGATGCTAAAAATTGGGGTTCTGTTTTCCCACTTAAAGCAACTTGTCTGAAAATGGTTATTGTGGGTGTTACAATAGTTCTGGTGAAATTACAAGTTTCTTTCGAAGAATATTTTGACTGGAAGCAAGGGGAGTAGAACTTTGTTCTATTCTGTTATGTCTAGTACCTTCTGTAATACGACTCCTAACATTGCCTCATTTTTTAAGCTACTCCTGCACAGTATTATATCATTTGGAAAGGGAGACATTGTAGTCTGTAGAAGTATATTAGGCAGTGCCTATCCATTCATGGGACGCGGGTGGTGCTGTGGGTAAAACCTCAGTGCCTAGGACTTGCCGATCGCATGGCCGGCGGTTCGAATCCCCGCGGCGGGGTGCGCTCCCGTCGTTCGGTCCCAGCGCCTGCCAACCTAGCAGTTCGAAAGCACCCCCGGGTGCAAGTAGATAAATAGGGACCGCTTACCAGCGGGAAGGTAAATGGCGTTCCGTGTGCTGTGCTGGCTCG
Organism: Podarcis filfolensis; assembly: GCF_964270895.1. NCBI lineage: Eukaryota > Metazoa > Chordata > Lepidosauria > Squamata > Lacertidae > Podarcis > Podarcis filfolensis. The sequence continues at coordinate 59,128,230 of NC_139609.1, forward strand.
CCAGATGCAGCTTGTCACGCTGGCCACGTGACCCGGAAATGTCTGCGGACAGCGCTGGCTCCCGGCCTATAGAGTGAGATGAGCGCACAACCCTAGAGTCTGGCAAGACTGGCCCGTATGGGCAGGGGTACCTTTACCTTTACCTTATCCATTCATAGTTGTTGTTTAATCCTCTGTGTGTATGCATATATATATAATTTATTTAAGAAAAGCAAATATGTATGTATAATATAATCTCATTTATTTAAGGAAAACAGAGTCAAACTCCTTCATGGCAAACATCATCTCCATTCAGCCCCATGCCTGTCAAGACTTGTTTTGATTTGGATATGAATTTCAGTTGCCGTATCTCTTGAAGGCAAAATGGATGAAGTCCTTTTGTTACTATGCTGAAAAATTATGAGAATTGAAAAGGCACTGAATTGTACTACTTCAGTTTACAACTCAGGAAGATTTTTACAGGCAGGTATAATATCTGCCATTAAACTGCAGTTATCACATGTCTGAATGAAATACCAGCTCCTGGGGTTCAGCTGTGCTGGTCCTCAAGCTGGGTAGAAAACTTTGTAAGGAGAAAAACTAGAGAAGCCTTTGCTCTTTGTTTGATGGGAGTTGTAGTCCAAAACATCTGGTGTGATCTCGATCTCCTGTCCAACCATTCATTTTGAGCGCCTAAACAAAACTTACATGATGAAGTAGACTCTAGTTCATGAAACCTTATGCTGTAATAACTTTGTTGGTCTTTAAGGTATCATGAGACACATCTGTTGTGTTTGCTGCAACCATGACACCATGATAATGGGAACAGATGATGGCTATAATAATAATAATAGTAAGAACTTTATTATTTATACCCCACCCACCTGGCTGGGTTTCCCCAGCCACTCTGGGCGGCTTACAGAATATATAAAGGTAACGGGACCCCTGGCCGTTAGGTCCAGTCGCGGATGACTCGGGGGTTGTGGCACTCATCTTGCTTTACTGACCGAGGGAGCCAGCGTATAGCTTCCAGATCATGTGGCCAGCATGACTAAGCCGCTTCTGGTGAACCAGAACAGCACACAGAAATGCCTTTTACCTTCCCGCCGGAGGAGTACCTATTTGTCTATTTGCACTGCGTGCTTTCGAACTGCTAGGTTGTCAGCAGCAGGGACTGAGCAATGGGAGCTCACCCCGTCATGGGGATTCAAACCGCTAACCTTCTGACCGTCAAGCCCTAGGCTCTGTGGTTTAACCCACAGCGCCACCCGCGTCTTCTACAGAAATATATATATATATATATATATATATATATATATATATATATATTAATAATAATAATAATAATAATAAAACATCAAGCATTAAAAACCTCCTGATACAGGGCTGCCTTCAGGTGTCTTCTAAAAGTTGTATAGTTCTTTAACTCCTTGACATCTGAAGGGAGGGTGTTCCACAATGCGGGTGCCACTACCAAGAAGGCCCTCTGCCTGGTTCTCTGTAACGTCCCTTCTTGCAGTGAGGGAACTAGCAGAAGACCCTTGGAGGAGGACCTCAGTGTCTGGGCTGAGTGATAGGGGTGGAGATGTTCCTTTAGGTATACTGGACTGTATATATCTCTGATCAGGCAAACCAGATGTTGCATTTGTCTGTAGGAACAAATCTGGGATGGCTGGGACTGCTGTTGTGGACAAAACATTTATGAGTTAAGTCTCCACTTCTTCTACGTTGAAAGCCTTTCTGTCACTGTAGTCTAGTAACAATGGTTCATGGCACCAGAGGCTCTTCCATGAAAGCAGTATGAAAATTACTTACACAAAGTCTACAGAATACATTTAACTTTTGCCATCTCCAAACTGCAAGTCCCATGCCTCTGATGCACCACTTCAATCTGCATAATATTTTGCATAGAAAGCTCAGTGAGTGGCAAGTATTTGGTAGTGTCCTTTGTTACAAATGGGAGACAAATATGCTTTAGGGGCTTTATTCTGGCAATTGGGCAGAGTTCCTGGATTCTGAAGCAGCTTCCTAAGAACATCAGGCCAATGTTAAGCAGGCTTTACAAAACCCATTAACTACAGCCCATATGTAATTATCAGCTTTCTGTCATTCTAGTCTCAGGGGATGGCCTGCAGAGTTACTTTTCTGCTGAGCAAAATCAGGAGACCGGGGAGCATTATTAACCAAACCCTGAAGAATATCCTGAGGTGCTCTCTGGTCCTTTCACCTCTACTTATGACACGGTACAAAGTTTGGCTCTTGCCTTTGCTTTCTCATTTCCCTTACTCAAGTGGTATGATAGGCTGATTCTCAAAGGGCCATGAGTCAAGATTCCTGAGTTCTGTTTTGTTCCAGTGCCCTGAGGAGGAAAAATAAGTCAAGGGCACAATTCACAAATTTATCAACACAACATCAGTGGAAATGTACTATGAAAGTCCTTAAGGCAGGGTGGACAACCTGTATGCAGAAGGTTCGTGCTGGGGAAATGAGGGAAATGGGGTGGCAGAAGGAGAGGAAGAAAGGGGGGGTGCCATGCTCAGATTTTGCTAAGGCCCTGCCCACCACCAGCATGCGTCTCCTGACAGATTACTCCCAAGGGAATGAGACTACAGACTGAAAAAATGTTCCCTGCTTCCCATTAAGGCTTCCAGATTTTGTGTACAAAGATAACAGACATTCCACTGTAAGACCACTGTTCCATTCCTTCCATCAATAGGAACCACAGACAACTGAGGATGGAAGTCTCAAACTGAAAAAATGGGTTGTTGTTTTTACCTGAATCTTCAATAATTCTGATGGGATTTGAACTAGTTTTACTCTTTTTTAAAAAGCCATATGGCTCTGTTGTCTTGCTGTAATACAAAAATATTCTATATTACATACAGTGGTACCTCGGGTTACATACGCTTCAGGTTATATACGCTTCAGGTTACAGACTCCGCTAACCCAGAAATAGTGCTTCAGGTTAAGAACTTTGCTTCAGGATGAGAACAGAAATCGTGCTCCGGTGGCGCGGTGGCAGCAGGAGGCCCCATTAGCTAAAGTGGTGCTTCAGGTTAAGAACAGTTTCAGGTTAAGAACGGACCTGTGGAACGAATTAAGTACTTAACCCAAGGTACCACTGTATTTCCAAATGCATGAAAAAGGGAAATACGATAGAATTCAGGGTATGCCCTTCCATCAGATAACTTCAAAATGGCATCTGTATTGAGAGTTTGGTAGCAGGCATATTTAAATCCATTTTACCAATGAATTGGTAATTGAAAGCCGGATGATCAGTTAAATCTCTGTGATACGGTGACCGTCACCTGAGTTCTCATATCTTTTTCTTCTAGCAGTTTTTGGTAGTTCATCACCATTTCTCTCTCTCATGCCATCATGTGTTGTCTTGGGGAATGACATTATTTAACAGAGCCTTTTAACTCAAGTCTCTTTCTGTGCTCTTTCTCCTCTCCCACAGTTGGATAAAGGGGATGTGAGCCAAATCAGCCTGCCTTCTAATACAAGCCACGGTGATGCTGATGGCAACTTCTGCCTTGACGTTCCAGATGGCAACCCAGACCCGCAGAGGACAAAGGCTGCCATTGACCACCTGCACCAGAAGATCCTCAAGATCACCGAGCAGATCAGGGTTGAGCAAGAGGCCCGAGATGACAATGTGGCTGAGTACCTGAAGCTAGCTAACAACGCGGACAAGCAGCAGGCCTCTCGTATCAAACAGGTCTTTGAGAAGAAGAACCAGAAGTCAGCCCAGACCATCGCGCAGTTGCACAAGAAGCTTGAACATTATCACAAAAAGCTAAAGGAGATTGAACAAAATGGGCCCTCTCGACAGCCCAAAGACGTCTTCCGGGACATGCACCAGGGCCTCAAGGATGTAGGGGCTAATGTCCGCTCCAGCATCAGTGGCTTTGGAGGCGGAGTGGTGGAGGGTGTCAAAGGTGGACTCTCAGGCCTTTCTCAAGCCACCCACACAGCTGTGGTCTCCAAACCCCGAGAGTTTGCAAGCTTGATCCGCAACAAATTTGGCAGCGCGGATAACATTGCCCACTTGAAGGACACGCTGGAAGATGGGCACCCTGAGGAGGCCTCACGGACTCTGAGTGGCAGCGCCACTCTGGTTTCTAGTCCCAAATACGGCAGTGACGATGAGTGCTCCAGTGCCACTTCTGGCTCTGCAGCAGGGAGCAACTCGGGGGCGGGTGCTGGTGGCTTGGGCAGTCCCAAGTCTAACACCTTGGACAGTCACCACTATAATTTTGAGACCATCATAGAAGAACTGAGGGAGATTAAGGACATTCAGTCCCACCTTGAGGACTCCATGGAAGACCTCAAGGCCCAGCTGCAGCGAGACTATACGTATATGACTCAGTGCTTACAGGAAGAGCGTTATAGGTAAGACTTGTTGGGTGTGGGAAACTGTCACACTTAACTACCATATTTAATTGTTGTTGACTTGTGGAACTGGGCATGCTGGCCAGTCTTTATGCGGTGGCTCTTGAAGGGTCATGCTGTGGGGTACAGTAGATGAAGATGCTGGCAAATAATGTAATTAGGCTTTATGTTCCTATGCAAAGAAACAAATTGACAGTGAATTTCCCCTTAGAAGAGGCTGTGGCAGAGAAGGGGAGATGAGATGCTATAAAGCATATGGCAATGAGGGAGGAATTCAGCCTTTGACCTCAATCCAGTCAGTTATTTAGCAGCCACAAAGGATTCTGGGATATCAGAACCAGGCATGCAGCATGGACACTTGCTTTCCATTTCCTAATTTCCCCCAGTCACTTCTATTCCTTTCTCCTGCAAAGTTCTCTTTGCTTTGGCCACAGTCCTGTGCACAATTACCTGGAAGTAAACTCCACTAAGAACAGTACGTATTTCTTTATTTTTAAAAATAGCTATCCACTTTTCTTTATAAATCCAAAGTGGCAGCTTACAGGATAACACAAACCAAACAACAACCTAGCACCAGAAACCGTATAGAAACAACAATAGATAACACCTAACACAATTATATGCATATGATAACACTTGTTATCCTTCAAGAAAGAACAGAAATTTGTCTCCTTTTTTCTAAGCCTATAATAATTTTGCGGTGGAAGGCCAAAGCTTTTGGATTTATGTTCTTTAGTTGAATTTAGGCTCCCATTTAGTCGCAAACCAATATGCCTTAATTGCTATAGCAACCATGAGTATGCATGCTTGTTCAGGAAATGTCTGAATTTCAAATGGGGGGGGGGGAGTTGAATTTTAAATAAGTGATTCAAATAAGTCCTCCTTCCTGGTGATTTAAATCATGATTTAAATCCTGCCTAGCTGTCACTAGCTTTGAAGATGTCTGCTGGAATTTCCTGTACTGTAAGTTCTCCTCAAGAAGAAAGACACTGCACTATTAACTGCTTCTATTTATAAGACACAAGAGGAAATGCATTCCTGGCTGAATGCTCAGTGCCAGCTTCTTGCTTCTCTTCCACCGGTGGAAAAATAAGGACCAAGAACTCTTTTGCCCGTGGGCTTCATTAAAATTGTAGGCAGTGAGGAAAGAATTATGTTTCCTTTTTTTTGTGAGAGAAGGGTCATAGGCTCAGTCCTGGGATGACACTTGCGTGCAGTTGCTATGTTTAGGTTCTCACAGATGTGGGGAGCAGAAGTCTCTTGCAGGCTTATGGTCCCAACCAGCTCTCATGTCTAGGGCTGGTTAGGGGAGAAACCGTGGTCCTCCCAGATGTTGCTGGACCCCAGCTCCCATTAGTTCCAGCCACCTTAGCCCAATGGCCAGGGATGATGAGAAAGGTACTCGAGCAACATCTGTGGAACCACTCATTCTGCATCCCTGGTCTAGGGGTATGGCTCTTCCTCAGTGCAGTGGCGTAGCGTCGGTTGTCAGCACCCGGGGCAAGGCAAGTAATTTGCGCCCCCTAACCCGTGGATTTGCGCCCCCTAACCCGTGGATTTGCGCCCCCTAACCCATGGATTTGCCCTAACCCCAGATGTTGCGCCCGGTGCGGCCCGCCCCCCTGCACCCCCCACGCTACGCCACTGCCTCAGTGTCAGAGGTCTCTGTTTCAAAGCCCAGACAATTGTGCTGGGGGCATGGAGAGGAGAAGGAGGCTGGTTGGACTTTTGGGGAGATGATGTAGGTCAGTGAATGAGCACTTGCCTTGCAGGCAGAAGGTCCCAAGGTCAGTCTCTGGTATCTCTACTAAGTAGCAGAGCTGGGGAAGACCGTGAGTCCTTGGTGAGCTGCTGCCAGCCAGAGTAGACAATTCTGGAGTAAATGGACTTATAGCTAGACTTTGTATAAGGCATCTTCCCACACAGTCCAGTCACCATAGAATAAATAGCACACAGTCTCTGTGAGTGCTTTCTCAGTGAAGCATCTCCCTATTTTCTGAGAAGTGTCTCACAGGACCAGTTTCCTATTAGGATCAGCCAAGGCTGCATGCACTCATCCCAGATCGCCATAACAAATCTGCAGGCAGGTTGCTGTATGCATCAGTTTTCCACATTGGTTCAATTGGTTCACACTTACCTTTTGCCCCACTATTTCCAGGCAGATGTCCACACTTTAACTCTACATGTCCGATGAATTATTATTATTATTATTATTTTGCCCTGAGCTGTTCCTGTGAAAGCCTGCTCTTTAAAGCCAAATTGGAGCAAACAGCAGTTCAGGTTTTCCGCAGGTTGATGTTTGCTCCAACTGAGCTTTAAAGAGCAAGTTTTCACACAGGAAGGTCCGCAGCAAGAAAAGAAAAGAAAAGAAAAATGGTGCTCAGACACAAAGCTTTAGATTGCGGACTATGCCTGGAAAGAGCGGAAGAAAGGTAAGTGTGGATAAGCCTTCAGTGTGAAGACAGTGCGTTTCACGCAACCAGCTGTGCATACAGTGAACGTGCCCAGAGAAAGCAAGGTTGCAGTGGCAAATCCTACCTCAGTTCGCTGGACCTTACAGTCTTCATGTGCATACAAAGTGTGTGCTTAGTTTTCCTGCCTGCAGTTGGGGCTGTGCAGGGCCCCTTACTACACTTGTCTTCCCTTTGTATATGCATAGAGATTGTACAGACAGTCTAGTGCAGTGTCCCTCAACCTCAGGTTCCTTGTATTTATTAGACTACATCTCCCATCACCCCTGACTATTGGCTAAGTTAGCTGAGGATGCTGAGAGCTGTAGCCCAACATCTGAGGACCCAAAGCTGAAGAACACTAGTCTAGTGAGCATATGTAGGTCAGGGAGGGGCTCATCACCACGAACCCTCTTCTCCCCACATGCATTCACTAGATGCCTGTTTGATTGTTTGAAGTGCTTATCTGTGTCCTCATTTATTTTGGATGTCCATTTTGTCCTACCCTGGTGTTTGATGCTCCCCACCCCCTGCTGTTTGGGAGTTTTTTTCCAGAAGCTGGAAAATATCTCAAAATATCCTGGAAGGCAATTATCAGTGACAGCAGGGATGGAAACAAAACTCATTGTTCCCAAAGGCAGGCTTTTTTCAGAAGAGACACCCCCCTTCTCATTAGTTTTCCACTCACCCACATGTATCCCATTTGAAGGGCTGAGAAAAACCTTTAGATTGCAATTGAATAATGACCACCAAACCAGGAAAGAGGTGGGGAGAAAAGAGGAAGGAACTGCAGGTGCTCCAGAGAGAAAGATGTTTATTTCAGGCCTGACAAGTTCTGAAATAATCCTTCGTCCAAGCCACATTTTCAATAGCAGCTTCCATCGAATGCATAAACCACTAATGCAGGTGTGAGGAACCTTTGGCCTCCAGATGTTGCTGACGTACAACTACCACCCCTGCCTATTGGCACTGCTTGCTGGCTTTGATGGAAGCTGTAGTTTGGCAACATCTGGAGGGCCAAAGGTTCCTCACACCTACACTACAGTAACTCTTACAGAATAGGTTATCCACTTGATAGAAATTGCTGTTCAAAACATGCCTTCCAGGGAAAGAATTATTATGAAATATGTTAGACCTGAAATATTTTTCTCTTTAAGCCCCGTGACTTTCTTCCTCATCTCCTCCTCACCCCCAAAGTTGAATGACATTTATTAGGAAATCAGCTCCATTAAATCCATTGGGACTTATTTCTCTATCTATCATCTATCTATCTATCTATCTATCTATCTATCTACCTACCTACCTATCTACCTACCTACCTACCTACCTATCTATCAGTTATAAGGTTTTTTATATACAATGCTTCAAACACATTTCTTGCTTTGTGTACCAAAAGAAAATAACACAATAAAATGTGGGTAACACAGGCATAATGCCAGTAAAATCCTTACTAGTTCCTCAATAACTAATGGAGTTGGGTGATGTACAGAATAATAATAAAAACTCTGAAACCTTAAATACAAAATAACAGTTCTAAAAAGCAACATTAAAACCATCTATATCAGGGGTCAGCAACCTAAGGCCCATGGACTGGAAGCAGCCTGTGGAGGTCGTTTGGCTGGCCCACGAGCCGCCCCCAAACCAAGCTGCCCGCTTGTGCGCTGCACTAAACCGGTGCAGCATGGGGACTTGCTTCCGTGGCGCTGAAAATTGCATCAGCGCACGCGCAGACGCTGAAAATTGTGGGCATGCGCGCTCACACACATACGTGATCTGGCCCACAGAGAGATCTTCGGGACCGATCCGGCCCAGGCAAGATAAACCTTGCTGACCACTGATGTATATGAAACTTAGTGGAAACCAAAACTCTACCAGCAGCACACGATTGCAGCTTAGAGCAGCCTGCACCAACCTGGTGCCCTCCAGATGCATTGGATGGTGTTAAAGACAACTCATGTATATATAAAAGAGCACATAACCTTAGGGAGTGCCCTAGAAACAGTCCTCCTTGCTTCAGGTGGTTAAACCATGTCCATCTACCCATCAGCTGATATCACTGGTGGCATCAACTGATGGTTGAGAAGGCAGGGTTAAATCTCATATTGACTGCACACACCTGTTCCCAGGACAGAACAGGCTCCTGCAGCCAAAGCATCAAGATTTAATCCCCACTCATCTGCTGATGATTGGGGTAAAATCCTGCACAGTTTTAAGCAGTCCAGCAACCTGGTTTGAGTCTCTGATTTTCAGCAGCTCAAAGAAGAGAGGAGGGGCTGCCTGAAAGCCCTTTACAAAAGGTCTCATCTTCAGCAGGGGAGCTGCAGGTTGCTGTTTGTGACAAACACCATGTGTAGGATTGATGCCCTCGGCTCTCAAATGATACAACCACTGATAGAAATTTGGCCACCACCAACTGAGGATGACAGGAGTTGTAGTCCAAAATATTTTGAGGTTCCCTGGATGGGGAAGGCTGCCTTAAAGCATACTGCATGGGGCACAGGAATGAGATGTTAAGAAACAAAGCATTGCAAGTAATCATTTAGTTGTACTTAGGACAATAAGCCTAACAAAATGTTCAATGCAATCTGATGTCTTCTTAGATGGCCTGTTCAATAAAATGAGGTGATGGGATATGGTTCCGTGAGTATCAATGTAACATTTAGGACATGTAGCCCTTTGGCTGGTTTACCCAGAGGTAATCATCACAATAGCTCTTCAGAGGGGCATCCACTGTCAAATTGGTTCTTCTCACAGCTGTCTGACAGCCAAATATGAAACACAATCCAATTCCTTGTTGACATCTTCCTCTGTTGCAGGAATGTAGGAAGCTACCTTCTTGCCCTAGGTCAGATGTTTGTCCATTGATTCCAGTATTTCCTCTGGCTAGCAGCATCCCATGCCACCTGATCTTTACCCATGCCCTCCAATCCTGGAGATGTAAGGGACTGGACAAAGCATGTGCTCTATCACCAAGCGGTTGCCCCTCCCTTGTATTTCATAGTTCTGCTCAGTATTCTAAAGAAAAGTTATTATGAAGAGCCAAGCCGCTCATGCAATGATTTTATTCAGTTCCCTTTTTTTGCTATTTTTAACTTGCCATTTGCTTTTGAGTTCTGTTGTTTGTTTTTCTTTTATTTTCTATTTCAGTGCAATAGACAAGTCACTGGCTTAGTTTAATGCTATATAAGGTTAAGCGGTGGAAATGGGAACATGTTTTGAAGCATAGTTTTCTGTGGTGATCCAGGGGTAGCCCAAGATGTTTTGTTGCTTTAGGTGAGGAGCAGGACTTCATCTTCCACTCCCACATTCCACGTACAGAATTCAACTGGACTGGCTGCTGATAGAATCTCAGGGTAGTTCGCAACATAAAAGTGCAATATAAAAGTACAAAATACTTTATAAAAATCAAGAAGAAGAAGAAACGTGAACCAGTAATGCTCCCCCCCCCACAAACACATTTATCTGTTATTTTCAGTTACTTCCTATTTTGAGTGGCCAGATATCACTGTGCTTATTCATTTAAGCTTTATATATAGAATTGTCCAGAGTGCACTTTCATGTTTCCTGTCTATTTGATGCTACTGTTTACATTTTCTTTCCTCTGAATCCATGTAGACATATATATTCCAGTCTAGGCTGATGCCATAACACACAGAGTGCCAGAAGGTTCCGTTTTACTTGCTAAAGGACCCCCCCCAATTTTTGGGGGGGTTGCACTTAAAATTTAAGTGGAGGAGGAGGAGGAAGATTGCCAGAGCCACATATCACTATTGGCTCCCAGTAGAGGGAAAGACGAGGCAGTGAGGAGCCCAGTGCAGGCACAGCAGCTGAGCCAATCTGATGCACCTGTTTCTGTGCCCACACTGAGCTGCCCACTGCCTACCTCCCCCACTTGAGTAAGTGGTAGAGGTAAGTGGCATTGGGTAGGCAACTCTGCCCTACTTTCCCTGCCAGCTACTCCTGCTTGTACAGATGACAGCCAGTCATCCTGGGGCACAGCCTTCTTCTTAACCTGAAACTGTTCTTAACCTGAAGCACCACTTTAGCTAATGGGGCCTCCTGCTGCTGCTGCGCCGCTGGAGCACAATTTCTGTTCTCATCCTGAAGCAAAGTTCTTAACCTGAAGCACTATTTCTGGGTTAGCGGAGTCTGTAACCTGAAGTGTATGTAACCTGAAGCATATGTAACCAGAGGTACCACTGTACGCTATTTCTAAGTGCATTCTAATCATCTTTGTGAATTAGCCAGCTGTCAGTGTTCTTAAATGGTTGTTCAGCTCCAAGGAAAGTTAAAGTTGGGTGTTGTTTGTGGGCTGGTGTTTTCATTAGCATTGGCAAGTGAACTCAGAACATCTTCCCCTTCCCCTTCTCCTTGAGGATTTATCAGCCAGTAGCAGCGGCACATGAGAAAATGGGAGAAGTGAGCTCTGTCTCTTCTCGCCTATCTCTCTGGAACTTGAAAGGTTTGATGGTCCATGAGAGATGTAGCACTGCTGTCATTGCTACTCAGGAGGGGAATAGACAGAGATCCCTCGTTCCTACTTCCTGGATGCCTCTGCTAATTCTAGCTGGTGAGTCTTGAGGGGAGAGGGGAGTTTGGGAATTGGGAAGCATTGGTGTAGGAGATTAAGGAAATCTCAGCTAGAGGAAAAATTAAGGGATTTGAAAAGTTCACATTTTCTTTGACACCAGCATTTTGAGCCCCTAAAGCTCATACCCACACCTGAATACAATGAGCTTCCCTGACTTCTCCGGCTCCAAATTCTCACCCACTGCATGTGTTTCTCCCTCTCCTGCTACACAGATATGAACGCTTGGAAGAGCAGCTGAATGACCTGACGGAGCTCCACCAGAATGAAATGACCAATCTCAAACAGGAGCTGGCCAGCATGGAGGAAAAGGTGGCTTACCAGTCCTATGAGAGGGCCAGAGACATTCAGGTATGGGAATGCATAGGGATGCTTGTGCAGCTGTCCTGACATCTTCCCCTTCCTATTGGGTATTTATTCTTTCCACATATTCAGTATCCCTCCCACAAACTTAGAAGGGCTTACATATAAATACAAATCCTAGGTGATCTGCTATACAGGCAGAGCTCAGGACCAGACCTGCAACACTAGAACTGTGGTATATTCCTTCAGATCATTCTCTGAGCATGGCACTGATAAGACTAGAGAACTGAAAAGATGCAGGAGGAGAGGAATGAGACTTGCATCTGAAGAACTGAGAATTTGTCTATGGATCTTAGCTTTAGATTGCTAGTCTGCAATCCGTTCCCTCTTGTCCCTAGATCATAGAAGGGCTCAAGCTCAGTAGATGTGCCACAGCTTTCATAGGAACCTTGGAATCTGCCATATAATAAGTCACACTGTATGTCCATCTTGGCTAGTTATTGTTTGCTCCAACTCATAGCCCTTCTCCAGGATCTCAGAAGAGAGGATCTTTCACCTCGTCAACTTTCCTGGACATGTCTGGGATTGAAGCTGGTACTCTCAGCATGCAGTGCAGATGTTCTAACACAGCTGCGATCCCTCATCCCTCAGTTAAGCTAACACTGGTCCTTTTTCTCTTTCCCCTGCAGGAGGCTGTGGAATCCTGCCTGACTCGTGTCACCAAGCTGGAACTTCAGCAGCAGCAGCAACAGGTGGTGCAGCTGGAAGGGGTGGAGAATGCCAATGCCCGGGCCCTGCTAGGCAAATTCATCAATGTCATATTGGCCTTGATGGCTGTGCTGCTGGTCTTTGTCTCCACCATTGCCAGTTTCATCACGCCCTTGATGAAGACCCGCATGCGTCTCCTGAGCACCACCCTGCTGGTGGTTTTTCTCTTCCTCCTCTGGAAGCACTGGGACTCCATCACTTATCTTCTGGAACACGTGCTGCTCCCTAGCTGATTCTCCTGGCAGCCAGGTGTCGGGGCTGCAGGGTGTTTCGGGTTTTGTTTCATGTAGAGAGAGAGAGAGAACGAGGAGACCTTCCAACTCAGTTCCTTTGTCTATACAGAGTACGTAATCCTCACTTCCTCTTCCCCTTCACAGCCAACTTTATTCACGTCCAACACCATCTCTCAGCCGTAGGGAGTGTAGCTGCATCTGAGCTTGTGAGAGGCTGAATAAGTCCCTCTTCCAGGATGCCTTTGCAAGGGGTTGTGGGAAAGCAAATGAAGTCCGGAAGAATCTTTAGCTGCAACACCTTAGCCTTTTCTTTCAAAGCAAACAAAGGAAGTGAGCGCAATTGCAAAGCTTTGTGCGCAGAGCTGCAGAATGCCAGTCTCCAGAAAGCGTTTTTTGCGGGGTGTTTTTCTGCCTGAGAAGGATGATAAAAGGCTTATTTCTACATATGAAGACAACGGTTCAACACTGAAGATGAACTTTTTTCTTTTTCTTAAAACTGATGCCCCTTAGAAACATGCACAGATTTCATGGAGCAGAATGATGTACATATCACACCAGTTTATCCAAGTCACATGGCTACTTTACTTTCCATTCCTGCAGAACAGCTGATGTGCCAGAAGCGCACCTGGGCATCTTTCTTATGATGGACTTGATGTGATTATGGATTTGGCTGGGTTGTTTCACCTGTTCAGTTTTGCCCAGTGGAGACAAGATCAAAGGGGGGAAAGAATCTACCACTCTGGTGCAAGTTCAGCATTTTTGGTTGGCTTTGTTTTATTTATTTATTTTTGCTTTTGTTTGATATCTTCAGGGACTAAATGAGAAATTCTGACAGTGCACCTGCGAATCTTACAATCTTTGCAAATGTGTATGTGTGCGTGTGTGTGTGTGTGTTAATTTATTGATTTACAGATGGGTTCCTTTTTCTAAATCAAGTATTCAGCTGCCTTCACATCTCCTGTGTACCTAGAGAAAATAGAACATGGTTTTAAAATGGTTGACTAGTCCATGCAAAATTAGTGAGTCTCTATTTGAATTTGGCAATGCTTCATCAAATTTCACCAGTAGAAATTTTGCTCATTACTTGCTCCAAGAGACAATCCTCCATCTTCATATTGAAGCGATTCTATTAATAGTACATTATTGTAGTTCTTTTAAAGCAGACAAAGAAGCAGCCATCGTATGCAGTATCAGGCCCTTAGTGGAGGTTTCCTCACAAAAGAAGAAAAAGCAACTAACTGATAACTTCTGCTCTTAAGCTCCTGACATATTTCTTCAATGTTTATTTCAACTGCTTATTTATTCACACCTGCTATTGTCCGAAGCATTTTATTTTACAGCAAAACTGTATAGCACATTTTAAAGCACATTTTAAAAGGTTTAAGATGAAATGATCTGGGAGAGGAGTTATTAATATAATATTCGCAAAAATACAATTGCTGTTGCTGGCAAAAGAGAAGCTTATTGTAAGTTGAATTCAGGTGGTTATATAAGGGAAGCTGTAAGTCATGGGTAGAGACGCTCTCCCTCCCCAAGGTAAATTCTAGTTAGGCCTGCAGTCACCCCCCACGTTTCCACCCACTTACCCTCTATCAATCCCCCATTTACCCCACACTTCCCCTCTTTCATCCACACTCCCCCTACGTACATAGACTTTCCATTCTCTCTTGCTCCCTTTTCTCTCTCTCACCCTGCCCTCCTTCCACACAAAAAATCTATGGGAGAGGACAGAGAGAGTAGGATTTAAGCCTTCACTCCCCAGTTGTCACCGCCCACAAATACCCCCCACATGGAAATTAGGCTTTGGGGGGAAGTCTCAGTTGCATGTGGATGTAATTTTTTAAAATAGTTCTAAGACTAATTGAAAAATAATGGGGGTGGGGAAAGAAGGAGAGGCTGTAGGCTGGATTCAAAAGTGCCACAGATGATGCCCCCCCCCCATGCAGTAAAGATAGTGTGTAATCAATGGACTAGAATCAAGGTTTTCAGTAGAAAACTCGAGCTTGATTTATATGTGTCGCAAAGTGAAGTGGCAGAGTCTTAAGGAGGTGGAATGGCCTCTTCTCAATTCAGTGTCATGGGTGGTGTGTCTAAGTGTAGGGTTATATTTTTGATTGCTTGTTTATGTTAAAAACAACATTCCTGAAAGCAGAAACTCAGGAGAGCAGACAGAAAGGCTGTCTAGAAGAGGCTCCCTTCTATGCCTTGCTAGGTTTCTGCTTGCAAGAGTCATTTTTACATAGGGTTTTCAAAAACATGATTCACCTGCAGCCTAAGTTATACAATCTGCTGTACTTCGCAGGACTTCACCACCTCATTCTGTTCCATGTGTAAATTTAGCCTTAGATGTGATTAAGGTCAGCTTCCGGAGGCGGCGCCAACGGCAATGGCGGTCTCCTTCTAATCTGGAGGGAGAAGCTCCGCGGAAGGTGGGTCTGTCCGCTACGGCGAAGTGGAGACCCTTTCAAAAATCACAGGGAGGAGAAGCCTGTGAGCGTGGGACTCGGCGGGCACCCTTAGCGCCCCCCGAATTGGCAAAGGAACCCCGCAAGGGGGTCCGGAGCGTAACGGGAGGCGCGGTGCTGAGAGTCAATTGCTCCTTCCGTGGGGCGAAGCCGCACAGCTGTTGCCGGAGAGCGCTGACCTTTTTCCTGTGACAATTCGGCTGCTAAACAACTACCCGTGAGTAGGTGAAGCTTAAGAAATTGGGACCAAAGGAAGAAAAAAGGGATTAATTTGGCACTGAAGCGGGAAGGCGCAAACAGGAAGTCCGCCTTCCGTTTCTGTATACAGATCAAAGCAAAGACGCTTCAAAGCTAAGACCTGGAGAGCGGTGCTTTTAAAGCTCTAAATCCGAACATTAAAGCGAAAGAACTCCCCCCCCCCCAGGATAGTGGAGGGGGGGGGAGAGGGAAAAGTGACTTTATTTCTTCTGGGGAAAATAGAGACAATTATTTAACTCCTGGGACGGACTGCCAGGTTTATTAGAACTGTTGCATTGAGAGTTGCACTATCTATAAACATTGTAACTTTTTAATGGTTAACTCTGCAAAGGAGACACTTGTTGAAGGTCTTCTCTGGACTTGAAACTGTTGCTTGCTTTTTTTTTTGAGGGGATTTAAGAAAGTTGGAAAAGATTTTTTATTGTAAATTGAATGACTGCTACAGTATCCCCCTAGAGGAACATTGAAGTTGTACATCCAGCTGGGGGATTTTTCCACTCTGGACTTTGGGGATTTTCCACAGCAAGATCTGACCGTGGGAACGACCTTGATTCATAGACAGAAGTGTGATGACGGATAGGACAACAAGATCGGGAAAGGCCAGAGTGCAGCAGCCCAGTATAGTTTCCCAGCAATGCAGACCATCTGTTCCTGGCCCTCCTGTGACACAGGGGGAAGATTCTGCACAAGTTGAGTCAAAAGGAATGGCATCAGAAGGGGATTTTACTTCTGTGTTAAATAAAATTTTTGAAAAATTGGAAGGCCTAAGCAAACAAGTTACGGAACAATCAACTAAAATAGATAATCTGGGACAGAAGGTGAATTCCAATACAGAATCTATTGAAAAACTGGTGGAAGAATCTGCGTCTAATAGAAAAATAGCTGAGGAAGCAAAAGAAAAAGCAGTGGCTGTAGAGGAAGAAATAAAACCTATGCGTAAACAGATTGGGGACCATCAGTCACTTCTGTCTATGATTGAACTGAGGGAGAAACAGACCAATCTGAGGATCAGGGCAGTACCAGAACTTGAAAAGGATAATCTAAGTGACTATCTTAGGCAGGAATTTGGAAAATTTTGGAATTTGGAGTTGGAGAAAGACTTTAAGATAGTAAGTGCGTTTAGACTTGGAAGAGGAGGAAGGAAAAACAGGGTGAGAGACTGTTTGGTTACCCTCCGAACGAAAGAAGAGAGAGATAAAATACTGAGTGCGCACTTCCAGAAGACTTTGGAGATTAACGACTCGAGAGTGGAGATTTTTAAGGATATACCGAAACATCTATTGGATCTTAGAACCAACTACGGAGATCTGGTGGCCCTACTGAGAAGAAACAGAATTGTTTTCAGGTAGGAATTCCCCCAGGGACTATCTTTTACCTTTAAAGGGAAAAAGTTCAAAATAAGATCATTGGAAGATAAGGAAAATTTTTTGAAAGACCACAAAGAAGACCTGCAAAAAGAAGTACTAGAAGAGCCAAGAGCTTTAAGACCAGGAGTACTAGACATAGCACCACCACCTTTGGGACTGGACAAACAAAAAATAGTGATACCACCGTCAGAACAAGAAGAACTGTTGGGAGCAGTTGGAGGAAAATAGAATAACTACATCATGTCTCTGCAATTATTAAGTTGGAATATTCATGGATTTAATTCCCCGGAGAAGAGGAAGAAAGTCTTTCATTTATTGAAAAAGGAACAATTGGGCTTAATTTGTTTACAGGAAACTCATGTGATAAGGCTTCACAGGAAAGTACTGATTAATAAAAGATTGGGTCAAGAGTTTATTTCATCGGACAAGGTTAAAAAGAGAGGAGTTGTTATTTATGCCAAAGAGAGCCTATCACCAAAATTTGTTTTTAAAGATGAACAAGGAAGATGGGTGGCAATTGAGAATCAATCACAAGGAGAAAATTTTTTGATTGTAGGAGTTTATGCACCAAATGAGGGGAAATCTGAATTTTTCAGGAAATTGCATGAGACATTGCTTGACTATATGGACTATAACATTATCTTGATGGGAGATATGAATGGAGTGGTTTCTACAAATATGGATAAGTCGCAGAGACAAGTTGTAACTAAAGATGGCAGACTACCAAAAACCTTTTTTGAACTGACTGACAATATGGACTTGATTGACATTTGGAGAACCAAGAACCCCCTTGGAAGAGAGGGAACATTCTTCTCTGAAGCCAACATGACATGGACAAGAATTGACCAAATATGGATAACTAGAGGACTGGCACCTAAGACTCGAAAAGTGGAAATTTGCCCAAAAACCTGCTCCAACCATAATGCAGTGAAGATGGAGATGAAACTTAACACCAATCGGTTCCTTCAGATGGAGGATGAATGACACCTTATTTAGAGATCAAGAGGTGACTAAGAAGGCCCAAAAAATCCTGAGAGATTATTTTGAGATAAATTTGAATACCACGGTTGAAAAAAGAGTAATCTGGGACGCAAGCAAAGCGGTCATGAGAGGGTTTCTGATTCAACAGAATGCATTAAAGAAGAGAATGCAAAATGAGAAAAAAGATAAAATCTTGGAAAAAATAAAAGAAGGAGAGAAGAAATTAAGAGCAAAACCAAAGTCGCAAGAGATTCTGAGAGAAATAAAATTATATCAAGTACAATACATGAAAATGATAAATCAGGAAGTAGAATGGAAAATTAAGCAGATGAGACAAAAGACATTTGAATCAGCTAATAAATGTGGGAAACTGCTAGCTTGGCAGATGAAAAAAAGACAAAAATTAAACACCATTACAAATCTGGATGTGGAAGGAAAGAACATACAGAATCCATTGGAGATTAGAAAGTGCTTCCAGAGATATTTTAAACAACTATACACACAAGGGCCACAGAAAGAGACTGATCTAGACCAATTTTTAAGAACAAATGGATTACAAAAAATCTCTCAAGAAAATAAGATAATGTTGAATCACAAAATTACAGAACAGGAGGTTGAATCTCCAGTTGGGCAAATCTCCAGGGCCGGATGGTCTTACCTCCAAATACTATAGATCTCTGAAAGACTGGTTAATTCAGCCACTAAAGGAGGTTTGTAATGAAATTCTGGAGGGGAAAAAGGCGCCAGAGTCGTGGAAGGAAGCTTACATTACACTTATACCGAAAACTGAGTCTGAAAAGACACAACTTAAGAACTACCGCCCCATATCCCTGCTTAATGTGGATTACAAAACTTTTGCTGATATTTTGGCTAATAGATTAAAAAAGGTATTAGTTGAAGAGATACATAAAGATCAAGCCGGCTTTCTCCCAGGTAGACATTTGTCTGACAATACGAGGAACATAATTAATATTTTGGAGAAGCTGCAAGTGAACATCAATACCAAAGCAGTTTTAATTTTTATAGATGCGGAAAAAGCTTTTGATAATATTTCTTGGAATTTTATGAAGAAAAATCTTCAGGGAATGGGGGTGGGCCAAGGGTTTGAAAATGGTATAAGTGCAATTTATTCAGAACAAAAGGCTAAGCTAATAGTCAATAATGTGATGACAGAGGAATTTAAGATAGAAAAAGGGACACGACAAGGCTGCCCAATTTCCCCATTGCTTTTTATTTCGGTCCTGGAGGTTTTGTTAAATATGATTAGAAGGGACCATCTGATTAAAGGTATTCAGGTCGGAGCCAAACAATACAAATTGAAGGCTTTTGCAGATGACTTAGTTTTGACATTACAGGAGCCAGAATCTAGTACGAAAAGAGTATTAGAACTGATTCAAGAATTTGGTCATGTGGCAGGATTTAAACTGAACAAGTCAAAAACTAAAGTTCTTGAGAAAAACTTAACACCGATTGAGAAAGAGAGGTTTCAGAAGGAGACTGGTTTAACATTAGCTAAGAAAGTAAAATACTTGGGGGTTAATATGACCGCTAAGAACTTAAACTTATTTAAAGATAACTATGAGAAATGCTGGACAGAAGTGAAAAAAGACTTAGAAATATGGTCAAATTTGAAGCTTTCCTTGTTGGGTCGAATTGCAGCTATAAAGATGAATGTATTGCCAAAAATGTTATTTTTATTTCAATCATTGCAAATTTTGGACAAGATGGACTGTTTCAAGAAGTGGCAGAGAGATATTTCTAGATTTGTCTGGCAGGGCAAGAAGCCCAGAATAAAATTTAAAATATTAACTGATGTAAAGGAAAGAGGCGGATTTGCCCTGCCAGACCTTAAACTTTACTATGAATCAGCAGCATTCTGCTGGTTGAAAGATTGGCTGCTTCTTGAGAACATGGACATTTTGGATCTAGAAGGTTTTAACAATGTTTTTGGGTGGCATGCATATTTGTGGTACGACAAGGTTAAAGCACATAAAGCATTTAAAAACCATATTGTCAGGAAAGCATTGTTCAATGTCTGGATAAGATATAAAGACTTATTGGAAAATAAAACCCCAAGGTGGTTGTCACCAATGGAAGCGAAGGCTCAGAAAAAGCTCAATATGGAGGCCAAATGGCCGAAATATTGGGAAATATTGGAACAAGAAGGAGAGAAATTGAAATTGCACAGTTTTGAGAAATTAAAAGATAAAGTGCGAGACTGGCTTCATTATTATCAAATAAGAGAGGCCTATAATTTGGACAAAAAAAATTGGCTTTCAGGTGGAAAAATCAAAATTGGAAACAGAACTGTTAGATCCCAAAACTAAGATATTTTCAAGAATGTACAACTTGCTGTTAAAATGGAATACGCAGGATGAAACGGTTAAATCTGCAATGATTAAATGGGCACAAGATATTGGTCATAACATTATGTTTGCTGACTGGGAACAGTTGTGGACCACCGGTATGAAATTTACGGCATGTAATGCCTTAAGAGAGAATATTATGAAAATGATATATAGGTGGTACATGACACCAGTCAAGCTTGCAAAAATATATCATTTGCCTGATAACAAATGTTGGAAATGTAAAGAAAATGAAGGTACATTCTTTCACCTTTGGTGGACGTGCCCAAAGATTAAGGCTTTCTGGGAGATGATCTATAATGAAATGAAAAAGGTATTTAAATATACCTTCCTGAAGAAACCAGAGGCCTTTCTCCTGGGCATAGTCGGCCAATTGGTGCCAAAGAAGGACAGAACTTTCTTTATGTACGCAACAACAGCAGCAAGAATACTGATTGCAAAGTATTGGAAGACACAAGATCTACCCACCCTGGAAGAGTGGCAGATGAAGGTGATGGACTATATGGAATTGGCGGAAATGACTGGCAGAATCCGAGACCTGGGAGAAGAGCTGGTGGAAGAAGACTGGAAGAAATTTAAAGACTATCTGCAGAAACACTGTAAAATTAATTAATGTTAAAATGATGTTGGATTGAAAATAAGTGGCATTAGCAACAAAGTTAACAAGAGTATGCAAAATTGAATTGATAATGGATGAAAATATAGAGTTATAATATGTTAAGATACAGAGTTAAGATAAACGAAAGAGGGTAAGGATTTGCTGATTTGATTATTTAAACGGGGATACAAAAAGGGGAGGTGTGAGGAGGCCAAGGAAATAAGATAATGAGTTAGGGTTACAAAAAATGGATTTGTTTTTATTCTTCTTTTTCTATTTTATGTATTTTTCTATGTTTTTTTGTATTTCTTTCTTTTTATATGACCTTTTTAAATTTATGTTTTTGTAAAACTTCAATAAATATCTTTTTTTTTATAGATGTGATTAAGGTCAAGCTTGCGCAAGTTTTGCTTCGGTGAGAACTTTGGGTGGATGCCAAACGGTTTTGTAGAAAGAGAAAAGGAATGTGTTTCGTTACGATACAATATCTGATCTCTTCTGATATTGCTCAAACCCATGAGGATATGCACTTTATGATGCTTTCATCTATGGCCAATGGCTGTGGTGTAAGATTTTAGGATCCAAGAGCTGTCAATTACAGTACAGGACAAGAAGAGAGAATTTTGGCAGGTCAGCTCCCACCCCAGTGACACTACAACAAGAACAGCTTCATCTGCTGAAATGTTCCTCCTTATGACTGTTAAATGCAAAATAGCCTTGCAGAGTG
Source organism: Podarcis filfolensis (assembly GCF_964270895.1). Taxonomy (NCBI): domain Eukaryota; kingdom Metazoa; phylum Chordata; class Lepidosauria; order Squamata; family Lacertidae; genus Podarcis; species Podarcis filfolensis. Next base: position 59,149,708 of record NC_139609.1, read on the forward strand.
GTTATCTACTCCCTTTATTCTGGTTCTGCCTGCAGAACATTTTTATTTTATTTTTGCTTCTCTGTTTGAGGATGCTGTCCATAAGGCATAATCATAGTCTAGGTGACAGGTTTTCCAACCCAAGCACCTGATCTTTGCTCTTGAGAGCCTACATGTTACTCTCCCTGGCACCTAAAATGGAATGGTGGCTTGAGGCATAACCTCTGGAATGTATCCCCCTCTTTGCTAAGGAAGCCTCTGATGTCAAAATTCCATCATATGTAAGTAACATTTGTGATCTGCCTTTAATAACCCCAGGAGATGTGAAGGCTCTCAACTTTTCTTGTATACATCTATTTATTTTGTATATTTTCACGAGTCAGAAAATCAACTTCGCTTCCCTGCCCAGTTATAGGAGGAGCTGGTTTTTCTAGTGCAATGTGCATGGATAATTTATTTAATGATGTCAGGATGAATGTTGTATGAGTTGGAAAAGAGAGTTCAATAACAAACACAAAACTGTTCCAGAATATAAAATGAAACAGATTTTGGCCAAAATCCACAGTGAAAGTGTAACTGAGGTGCAGGATTTGTGCTTTCCTCTTTAGTTCTGACCTTGCACTATTCCTGACCCAGCCCCTGTCACCAAGTAATGAATAAGAGATGCATCTTGCTGCAGCAGGTTAGTCTTGCAGTGGAGAGCTAAAGAGGATGCTGTTGTGCTCAGCTTCTAAAAATATGAATGGGGCTAGATGAGGGTTCCCATGCAGGCTTTGCAGAGCAAGAGGAGAGCATAGTCAGCTAGGATTTTTGTTTTTATTACTGGCCTACATATGCTCATGGGTTACACACACACACACACACACACACACACACACACAAAACACCAGACGCTTGTGTTTGAATAGTCCTTGCGAACGTTGACTGGTGTAAGAACAGCTGGGTAACATTTTCCCATGCTTGTGTGCACCAGAAGCAAACAATTGCAATAGTCCTTTGTGGCCTTAGAATCATGACTGCATGATTTATTTACTGATCTAAATTCAACTGATATAGTATCTTTGCCCCACCCCTCCTGCCTTATTGAGAATAGGTGTGGCCTGTGGCCACATACTGTGTTTTCATGGGAAACCTAAATCAAAATTAGTTTAGGACTGTTTGATGCCATTGGTCATGCCTATCGTATCCATATAAATGTAATGGATTAGTTAAAGCAACATTTGACACTTGATAGGGCGATGCTGTCACTTGCAGCACTGCCCTAGCAGAAGGAGGGCTTGATTTATCCAACAAACTTGTGACTGGAAAATTGTGGTTGGCATTTTCACATGATTGTTGCAATCATATAGTTTGGCATGAAAGGTGTTCCTTGTGAATTGGGTGCTAGTGGTTCCATAAGGTTTTAGAGTGTTAAGTTTCTAGCCCTCGTGACAGGCTTGAATCGGCAAGGTTTGTGGTCTTCTGTCACGGAGGGCACCCAAGCCTGCTCCATGGCATAACCCTCTTCTTATACTGTTTGACTGTATTTATTACGTATGCTTGAATCTTGTCCTGCCCCTTACCCCTTGATATTATGTTTGTTTTCCATTGGGAAGCCCATTCAAAGGAAGCTCTGATTTCATTTCACTATATTTTTCCATTCTTTTTTTTTTCAAATAAAGAATTTTAAAACACTGGCATAAGAAAAGTCCTTTATTGTTAACTCCTGCAGTGGCACAATGAAGCAGCAGCAGCAGCTATTCAGAGAGGTGCATTCTATCAGATGATGGATGGCAAGAGTCTACTTTGCCACTAACATGCAGACAGTGATGGCAGGCCTGTGGATTCCAGGCTTCTGTGATGATACTGCCAAAATGTAGCATTTTGCAATACAGTTCCCTGCTATTAAAAAAAAAAGTACCAGCATGTGCACACCTAGACATACATTGAGATAAAATACGTATTTAAATATGAATTTTCACTTGGACTTTAAATCAGAGATTAATTCACGAACAGGAGGGACTTGCGGAGAAATGTGTGTGAAATTGACACCAGCTAGAAATAGGACTGATTCATCCCTCCCTAATGCAATGAGACTTAGTCATGCATATGATGATGCTGAGAGAGATTCTCCTGGTATTTCTAACCTGATCAATGCTCCTAGTGCAAATCTGCACCCTAGCTGCCCGCCCTTGGTATACACTTGCCCTTTGATCTGTCTGTCCCCGCTACTCATTCCCCAGCAGCCTTGTCACTTGTCCAGAAGGAATCAACTCTTTGCAGCTTCTGAAGAATGATCAACTTCCTCACACCCAGATGCATTCAATTCCTTCATTTTACATTAATGGCTTGGGTACAGGAAGCCACACATTTCCCTTGCCAGTCCCACTGATGAGCCTTCATATATCTCTGAAAATAAGTTGAATACAATAGCACAGAAGAATAATGGAAGCCTTTGGTAAGGCCAGCCTCTTTCAAGGGTGTTGGGAATTTTGGGGTTAGGGCTGGCGTTTAGCTGCAATAGGAGTCTGGCCTATTTATAAGGCACCAGAAAGTGATAGGCTTTCCTAATGCTCAGGTTAGATTTCACTGTTCTTCATTTGACCTAGTAGGACATTATATATCATTCTGAAATACAAGCCCAAAGAAGAGCAGTGACTTGGACATGAATGGCTCTAGGCAGCTTATAGGCTTTGGAGACAAGGCTGGTTGCATGCTATAGATACCTTCAAAACTACTGATCATATTAATTCAATTAATTTACAAGCATGAGCTTAGAATACCATTCTCGGCAACACTGGTGAGGCCAGTATGGGGCTATAGCACCTGCAGTGCCAGCTGCTCATCAGAAAGCATGATTTTTTAATTTTTGTTATTTTTTAAATGGCCCGTATCCTAGCAGGATATCCAGCCGCTGCTTAGTATATGGGCTGGAAAGCTGTGGCCCTTCAGATGTTGTTCCCACCATCTCTGAACATTGGCCCTTCTGGTTGGGGCTGCTGGGAGTTGGAGCTCAAACAGGAGTGACCATGTGCCCTGTTCTACAGAGGACAACCCCTAATTTTGAAATTGCCCTCCATTTGAATGCTATCCAGGTCTGGCGTAAAGATAAAGAACCATACACAGGGAGAGCAGGAGACTTGAAGTTGCCTGTCAACAGCAGCTCCTGACCAGCATACTGAGCATGCTCACAATTCACCTGGTGTCTTTCCCTCTGTGGTGCAATGTATTGTATTTCTATTTTAACTATACAGGCAACACCCAATTTGTGTGAGGGTTGTGTTCCAGGTGATTGTGCACATTGATGGAGTGCTGTGCCCTGTTCTGCCCCTGTTCCACCCTTTTCTGAGTCCAAAAGGACCTGCACATCAGCAGTCATGCGTCAATTGTTGTTGTTTAGTCATTTAGTCGTGTCCGACTCTTCGTGACCCCATGGACCAGAGCACGCCAGGCACTCCTGTCTTCCACTGCCTCCTGCAGTTTGGTCAGACTCATGCTGGTAGCTTCGAGAACACTGTCCAACCATCTCATCCTCTGTCGCCCCGTTCTCCTTGTGCCCTCCATCTTTCCCAACATCAGGGTCTTCTCCAGGGAGTCTTCTCTTCTCATGAGGTGGCCAAAGTATTGGAGCCTCAGTTTCAGGATCTGTCCTTCCAGTGAGCACTCAGGGCTGATTTCCTTAAGAATGGAGAGGTTTGATCTTCTTGCAGTCCATGGGACTCTCAAGAGTCTCCTCCAGCACCATAATTCAAAAGCATCAATTCTTCGGCGATCAGCCTTCTTTATGGTCCAGCTCTCACTTCCATACATCACTACTGGGAAAACCATAGCTTTAACTATACAGACCTTTGTTGGCAAGGTGATGTCAACTGGACGTGCCTAAAATGGTCGCTGCCTGTAGTACTAAGTTTTCAATATGAGCCTGTACATAAAAATTATGGTATGCCAAATTTATGCAGATTGGTGCCCTGGTTTGTCCTCTTTCCTGGTTCTCCTGATCAAGCCACACCTGGAGGGTCAAAGGTTCCCCAGCCCCAGCATAGGATGTGGTTGCCAGTCACCATCTATCAGGAAGCCCTACTGAAATGCAAGACAGCTGCCCAAGACCAAAGAGGACACTCTGGAGTTTGCCCTTTATTGCTCCAGTCCCCTAATCCATGGCTAAATTGGAAAAGTGGAAATGGAGACTATGTTGTGTTTTCATACATGGGGAATCTCCAATGGGGTTGCTCAACACGCCCAGTCACTGTGTTTCCAGACATGGTTATTTTGTTTTATTTGTTCTGTATCTCTTTGATGTTTGGCTGGTGACTGTCTTTCAGATAAGGCTAGGTTGCAACATATATTTTAAAGCAAAAAAAGGGGGGGATTTTAAACAGCAATTAAAAGTCCAACAGAAGACCTGCATATGATTCAGCGCAGATTAAAAATGTCAAAATGATTTTGCCACCAGCGCTACTGTGACACCATTAACAGCTAATTTTATTAAAATGGAAGTTTCTGAGATGGTAGTAACTAAATATACTGAGTCCAACAATGGCTGCACAGGTTTTTGAGGCAATCATGTGAATCAGTTGTGATTCACAACAGCCGTGGGAGGGTCTCTCTTTGGAGCTGGGCGTGATATGGAAGATACCACTTCGAAGTTTTGTTTAGCTCCTGAGTTTACAGAGCTAAGAATAACAGCAGCACAGGGAACTCAAACCCTCCATGTTTGGAAAGCGGCTTCTGCTGCAAAGCAGGAGCACACGGCAATCATTTGTACACATGGACTTCGCAGGAATCTGACCTGTTCCCCCGCCCAGCATTCATTCTTTCCTTTTGAAAGTACATTTTGAGGTTGTGATTTTCCACTGCAAGTTGGCTAGCAGAAGGCACCAGGAAAATCTGTGTTTGTATCTTCATGGAACATCGCAAACTTTGTCCCATCATGGACAGCATTTTATAGGCTCAGTTCCTGTGTAACACGTTATAGAGACAAGCTGTAGCAAACCTCGAGCTCACCAACTCCTCTTCCTGTCTCCTTTGGCATGGCTGTGAAGAGGAGAGCAAACATTTCTGCTTCCATTTTTATCCTTATGTCATCAAAGTGCAAGTAGATAAATAGGTAACGCTCCGGCGGGAAGGTAAACGGTGTTTCCGTGTGCTGCCCTGGTTCGCCAGAAGCGGCTTAGTCATGCTGGCCACATGACCCAGAAGCTGTACGCCGGCTCCCTCGGCCAGTAAAGCGAGATGAGCGCCGCAACCCCAGAATCGGTCACGACTGGACCTAATAGTCAGGGGTCCCTTTACCTTTTTTATCCTTATGTCAGAGCCCTAAACTGTTCATTCTTAACCATGGCTTTTTGGACCAAGCCCACTTTTAAAACTTTGGTTTGAAGTTGGCTTGTGTTGGCTAACTATGGCTAAAGATTAACCACAGTTTGTTGGGTTTGGACAACGTAGCAATCTGTGAATAAACTAAAATGGAAGTGAAAGTTTATGGGCTTTTCCTTGCAACTGTGCTTGAGGAAAAGGGGGAGCCCATGAGCCAAGGCTTATGTAAACTCAGTCTCAAAACACTGAATGTGGCTTATTGTCACATTCAAACCTGCCTGATCTAAGAAATCATCATTACAGGGCAATAATTCAGGTGGCATGTGATAGGAAAGCAAAAAGAGTAGCGTACAAAGCCAAAACAGCACAGTAATAGAACCTTTTATTGATTTCAAATCAATTGAGGAAAGAGCTGGAAGTACAGTGAGCCCAAAGCTACCTTTCCCAACCTGGTGCCCAAACCTGAGGGCAAAAAGCTGGGTCTTCTTACTGATTTATGCTTTTGCTTCTACTTTATATATTGCAGGGGTCACAGCATTGAACATACAATATGTGCTTCAGCCTTTCACATACTTGGGAAGAAAGAAAGATAAGCATTAGCTGTGTGTCAGCAGCACTGACCTTGCAGAGCCATAAACAATCCAGATCTGGCATCTTTTCCAGCATGCACACGGCTCCTGCTGGTTGAGAAAATAGCAAGTGATGAAATTATTCTCAAGTTACGACTTTGCACGGTCAAGACCTACATATAAGAAAGCTACTTCTCAGCCAGTACAGAGATCCTGTTTTGTGGCTCCATTTACTCAGATGTTCAGTGAGGCTTATTCACATGTGCGCTGGACTGCAGCCCAAAATCTATCACAGAGAGTTGGCAGGTGTGGGGGCGGCACATTTTGCTGCCAAATAAGATGCAAATAATCAATCTGGAAATGGTGTGTTTTAATATCAGACTCCCAAAGTGCTTTTAAAAGAGTTGCGAGAACTTGCATGGAGGGATAGGTGAGCTAGTGTAGAATTCAGGGTGGTCCAATGCACAGCCCAAGGGCTGCATGTGGCCCCCGAGGTCTTTCTTGGCGGCTCTTGGCAACATTTGACACACACACCAGCCTTCCCAAAGCCGAGTAAGCCAGGCGCTGGGCTTTGGGGAGGAGTTGTGAAGATTGACAGTGTCGTAGAGTCTTCCAGCCTCCTTCCCAATGCCTAGTTAGCACTTTCCCAGCTTTGGGAAGGAGGTGGGAGGGCTCTAGGACCCTGCCAGAACCTCCTGCCTCCTCCCCAAAGCCCAGTGCCTCATTTACCTGGCTTTGGGAAGGCAGCATGAGGGCTGGGCAGTAGGGAGGGAGTGTCAAATTTTGGCCTCGCTCCCCCCTCCATATAACAAGGCAGTGTGTGGCTCATGGGTTCCATGTCAAAGTACAGTCATACCTCAGGATGAATACGCTTCAGGTTGAGAGTTTTCGGGTTGCACTCTTTGGCGACCTAGAAGTAGCGTAATGTGTTACTTCCAGATTTCGCCGCTTGCGCATGCGCAGACGCTCAAAATGACATCACGCGCATGCGCAGAAGCGGCGAAACGCAACCTGCAGACACGCAGTAGCATCTTACGTTCCTTTCAGGATGTGAACGGGGCTCCGGAACGGATCCTGTTCGCATCCAGAGGTACCACTGTACTATGGCAGTCTACTTTGTATGAAAAGCTGGACCGCCATGGCTGTAGATGACCTCCAGGGCCCCATTCTAATCTAAATTATTTGAATCCAGAGCCCTTTTCAGGCATTCTTCCTGACAATGTGGAGGGAAAAAGTGGGGAGGGGATGTGCATGTCAGCCTGCCCCGAAAGTCACCACGTGTGTTGGCCCCATCGCCTCCATTGGCAACTTTTGCATGAAGGTCTGAACCACTCTTGTAAGCATTCACAGGCTTCGTTGTGATGGGAACCCTGCCTTATCTGTGCATTCAGCATCCAATATCTTATGACTGGTTCAGGTTTATGGTTTCATACATGTGTCAGGAAACAAACATCCTTAAGTGTCTTTCGGTACACTTAAGGAGGTGAATGCACAGCCATTATTTATTTGATTTAGGTGCATATTTTCTTACACAGGTATGAATCGCCATACAGTGGTACCTCTAGTTATGGACTTAGTTCATTCTGGAGGTCCATTCTGAACCTGAAACTATTCTTCACTAGAAGCGTGCTTTCACTAATGGGGCCTCTTGCTGCCGCTGCACCACCAGCACACGATTTCCATTCTCATCCTGGGGCAAAGTTTTCAACTCGAGGGAACTCTTCCAGGTTAGCGGAGTTTGTAACCTGAGGCATTTGTAACTCGAGGTACCACTGTATACAGAAAAGGGACACAAAGGCCTAGAGTTGCCCTAAGGTATGGGCACACTTTTTTCAAGGATCAGATGCAGTCTGTTTGTACAGTGAGGTACACATCTCCTATTTGTAAAAACAAATAGCTGTCGGTAGAGCTGTCGCCCAGCTGGGACTTCAGCTAGTATGTCCAACTTTCTGAAATGACATAGGAGAAAAGTTGCCTGACTTTTCAAGGACACCTCTAGGGTTACTTTACTCCAGAAAGTTCTGACAAATGGTGCTTCTGCTACAAAGTGCTGTATAAACTGAAATGGTTCCAATTTAAGATGGTGATTAGTGAGTAATACCCCCTACGCACCTTTGCTAAAGTACTGAAACAAGGAGAAAGACAGTTTGGCCTTGATTCATTGATGTTTTCTACCACTAGGGAGCAGGGTAGTTGTTGAACACAGGTTCCAGAAAAGTAGGCATGCCAGAGGTTATTGTAAGAACACAGCAAGACCCTGGCTGGGTCAGACCAAAGCCCGCCCCCAAGGCCAGCATTAGTCTGCTGTACCAAAAGGAGAAACTTCGCTTGGCCTTTGTATGGTTAAAAACACAGCAAACCTTATTTGCTTCCATTTAGTTTTTAAGCAGTTTTCTTCTACTGATCTGGAAACTGGACTCAGTTAGACCTCTCTCAGACTCAAACCTAATGTTTACATTGTAAAGTGTGATATAAGGAGCCAGGGCGATGCAAAACAACCAGGATGGCTAATCTGGTATAAGGAGGAGCCTTACTTTCTAGCATTTTTATAAGCCTTTTCAAAGTTGCAAACTAATTTCAATGTTGTCCGCTAGAGGCCGCCCTTTTTCCAATTTTCAACATGGTGACTGTCCTCAAATCTTCGCAAACCTGACACTGTGCATTTTTGTTTTAGCATTTAATTGCATTCTTTTCTGTTCTTGCGGTTTAATTTTTATTAGTCGTCTTTTATTTTCTGAGCTGGCCTGTGGACACGCTATACCTTAATTTTGCAAACTGCTTTGCAGCCATTATTGTGTATCGCCTCACAACAGTCTTGTGAAACAGGAACAAACCAGTTGGGTGGGAAACCTAGGTGGGTGTCAGGTGGGCTGGTGAAAAACAGAACATAGCACCAAGCAAGCTGCCACACCTTGCTCCCTATTGTCTCTGCATTGGCCCGCAGAGCTCTGCAGGGTTTCAGACTGAGCACAATTCTAGCCCTACCCGGAGATGCCAGGGATCAAACCTGAGACCTTCTGCATGCAAAGCCCTCCCTCTGAGTTGTGGTCCTTCCCCCAAGGGCTCCTGCACCTTTAATCATCATGCAGAACAGGGGAACATTATGCAGAACTATGGAAGCTTCAGGAACCCTGCCTTCTTTGTCACGTGGGCACCTACCAAAAACCTGTCCATATAAGGCAAACAGGTGTGTTGCTTTAACCCCATGGCATGCAGCCCCAGCCCCCTAATTTCCCCTCCCTCTCCAGTCCCTCAACTGTCTTCACCATTTCACAGGCCCTGGAAGCAAGGGTAGAAGGAGGAGAAGAAGGATTTGGATTTGATATCCCGTTTTATCACTACCCGAAGGAGTCTCAAAGCAGCTAACATTCTCCTTTCCCTTCCTCCCCCACAACAAACACTCTGTGAGGTGAGTGAGGTTGAGAGACTTCAGAGATGTGTGACTAGCCCAAGGTCACCCATGTGCATGTGCTGCATGTGGTGGAGCGGAGACGCGAACCTGGTTCACCAGATTATGAGTCTACCACTCTTAACCACTCTTAACACCACACTGGTGTACCAACTTGAATAAAATATGGGGAGGGGGCAGATAAAAGCCAGCCCACATAACTGATCACAAGATGGGGCACATGTCAACCCAGGCCAGGGTCCTTTGGACCTCCAGGTCTGGGTAAAGCGTCCCCTCCCTCTCCACTCATCTATGCTTGGGATGCAGTAATTGAGATGAGATAATTTGTGGAATTCTTGGGTAGGGGGATCTTGACAGAATGAGCAGTACTGGGAGCGATGGGCCTTGGATTCCAGCATGCTCAGGTAAATAGCAATCTCTGTTCTGAAAATTGTATGTTGATGGTCCTATTGGACAGCATTCAATCAATGATGCCATGTTGTTCTGACGGTTCTGGGCTGAAATTCTTATCCTATTTTTTAAAGTCTTTGGGGAAAAAGAAAGGGGAGATTTCCAATGTGTTACGGTCAACAATGAAAATAATCTTGTCCCCATGAGTTTGACTGTCTCACTTCGATCTTTTGGACACACTCAATTTTTGTCTCTGATTTTCCCGCTTTGAAAATCAAGGAGGATGCTTCTCGAGTCCTGAAACCTGCATACAGTGGTACCTCGGGTTACATACGCTTCAGGTTACAGACTCCGCTAACCAAGAAATAGTACCTCGGGTTAAGAACTTTGCTTCAGGATGAAAACAAAAATCGCATGGCGGCGGCGTGGCGGCAGCAGGAGGCCCCATTAGCTAAAGTGGTGCTTCAGGTTAAGAACAGTTTCAGGTTAAGAACAGACCTCCGGAACGAATTAAGTACGTAACCAGAGGTACCACTGTATTAATGTGAGCTTAGTAGCCCATTAAAATTATTCACATCCAGTCACCTGCACTACTAGAGACATTCAGGTATAATAAATCATGATTTGGTTACAGAGAAATTACAGATGTTCACAACAGCAAGTGGATCAGCTTTAATAAAAGAAACTCGCAAAGGATTGCAGAATGTTTTGCTGAGCAAGCCCTCCACCTTCATGATACCACATTATGGATGTGAAACTCCCTCTGGTGGAAACTCAGCAGCAGTTCAACGCAGGCTTTGCCTTGGTGGACATTTTTACTTATCGGTTCAGTTAATCTAGTAGTCCATATTCCCAAGCGCCTATTATCAGAGGAAGTGAAATACTTCCAGTGAGGTCTAGTCAACTGTCAGACTGTCAACCAAAGTTCCGGCTCAGAAACTCCTTCCTGAAGTTTCACATCTGTACACTTTTGGATTTGTTAGCACTTGTCCTGAAGAGTAATTTTTTTTAAAGTGCACAATAATTAAAAATTGAATCCTGTACAGATGAGCAGTGCCTAGGCCTTGAAATTTTGTGAGGCAGAACTGAAACAAAGGGCAACAGTTCTTTTCTGTCCTACTGCCCTGGATTGCTTAAAGAGAGGTGAGGAACCTGTGGTCCATCTAATAATGTTCAACTCCCATCAGTACTAGCTAGCATGGTCCAGAGGTTTATGGAGTTGTAGATCAGTTGCAACTGGTGGACGACGAGTTCCTCATTCTTGGTTTAGAGGTAGACATCATCTCTGGGCAAGGATCTAGCAATCTCACCTGCAGACAGGGTGGACGGGAAGTTGAACTCCCGCAAGGCCCAGAGGAAAGGAAATGCTTACTTTTTGTGCAATATGACTCTTGCTGATAAATCCCATGCACACTTGCAGACCCATCCAATGCATACTTACTCAGAAAGAATCTGATGACACTTACCCAAAGTGTGTGCAATTCAGTTCTGGGCCCATTGTTCAGTGACAACCAGGAAGAAACAGATTTTGCCTTCTTCTAGGCTCACCTTTGTCTTTGACTGACCAGTGACGAAAGCTTTGTTCCTGGTATATGTGCTGGACTTTCCCCAGCATTCCTTAGGAGGAGAGGGGAGAAGACTTTGTCTTGGTTTATGTAACAATGCAGGTTGGCAAATGAGGACAGGTTCTGCGTAACTCTGTGTGTTTGCTTACTGCATAGTAAAAGCAGTAACTTCCACATGGGTCACTGGGTAACCAGATCCGCCAGGTTGCTGCTTCTGGGCATAATTATAAATATAGGTGTGGTGTGAATTGGTAGCTCGCCTTACTTCAGGAGCAACAGGTAGCAACTGAAGCATAATACAGAACATCAGTGATTGCTTGGGTCAAGCACGGCCTAAATAGGGCTGCTGTACATTTCCCAACATTCACAGTAAAGAGTATTTTTAAGATGTGCCTAAAATAAGTGGCATCCATTCTGTTTAAAGAAAGGGTGCTATAGTTATCAGTGATGTCTGCTATGTAATATGATGTGATGGTCTCTGCCAATAAGCCTCAGACAGGCCTGTAGGCAGGGGTGAGGGAGTATATTTTTTGGGGGGGGGAAACAATTTTGCAGAGCAGCCTCACAACATTAGTTGTTGTTGTTGTTGTTTAGTCGTTTAGTCGTGTCCGACTCTTCATGACCCCATGGACCAGAGCATGCCAGGCACTCCTGTCTTCCACTGCCTCCTGCAGTTTGGTCAAACTCATGCTGGTAGCTTCGAGAACACTGTCCAACCATCTCGTCCTCTGTCGTCCCCTTCTCCTTGTGCCCTCAATCTTTCCCAACATCAGGGTCTTTTCCAGGGAGTCTTCTCTTCTCATGAGGTGGCCAAAGTATTGGAGCCTCAGCTTCACGATCTGTCCTTCCAGTGAGCACTCAGGGCTGATTTCCTTCAGAATTGAGAGGTTTGATCTTCTTGCAGTCCATGGGAGTCTCCTCCAGCACCATAATTCAAAAGCATCAATTCTTTGGGCGATCAGCCTTCTTTATGGTCCAGCTCTCACTTCCATACATCACTACTGGGGAAACCATAGCTTTAACTATACGGACCTTTGTTGGCAAGGTGATATCTCTGCTTGTACTAGTAGCTAAATGAAAGTTTCTTTACTGGCATTGCTTCCTGGTGAGCGATTGGAGAGGATATTAACCTACATGCATTTCGGTATATTTATACAAGCAAGTGAGCTAAAGTCTTAGGCTCCATCTGCACTATAGATTTAAAGCAGCATCATTCCACTTCAAACACGCTGAAGCATTTCCAATTTCTTTGGTTGACACCTAACAAGAGAGAGAGAGAATTTTTGAGATGATGTGTTGTGAGAAGGCCTTAATTTGAGAAACGGGTCACTGCAGAAGTCTCAAAATGAGATAAGAGGAATAACAAAGAAAGATGGGTTTGACTCTGTATGGCCTCAATTCATATCATTTATTAACAATAGCACAGTAATCTCCCTTCTTTCTCAATTGCAGCAGCCACTATTGAGAAATTATCTTGAGTCTTCGACTGAAGTACACCCTGTGGATGTGAGGTTAATTTATAATGTGAAAGACTTTCCAAGTCTGCTTTGATGCCCTGTGGATGACTCCATACAACACTGGATGACAACACTTGATGCTTGCAATTGTTTTAAAACTTTTCAATAGAGTTTGTTTTTTTTAAAAAGCCTTTGGTGACGTGGGCACCTGTCTGTTAACCCTCCCCTGTGATGTCTCACAGATGGGCATTGAGCAGATGGCACACACAGGAGACGGGATCTGACTGGGCGTACAATGAAGAGCAGGAGGGAGCCTCCTGCGTCCTTGAAAAGCTGGTGTCCTTGCTTATTGTTCTGATTCCACTGCCCCCTCCCCAAGAGCAATCCCTTCTCCTCCTGGGTCTTGGGCCTTCTTAATGACTTGCATTCCCAGTGGCTGGAATAGGCTCAGCGGGACACCCTGGCTCATAACACAGCGCCCCCCTCCCCCTTTGTCTTTGCGGCACGAGGAGAAGGGAGGCTTTTACGTCACCCTGGGTGGAATTCCTTAATGCTATTCAGGCCTGCCTTCGCTAATTGCGCCTTATGTAATAGCTGCAGCTGGGTGCCCATTGCTCTATTGAAAGAGGGATAAGTCAGAGTGACAGGGGCCAGGCTCTCTCAGCAAGGAAGCAGGGGCTGCTGGGAAGCCGCAGGCAAGGCTCCCTCGCCACGCCATTGAATGGGGAGGTGGGGGCAAGGATGCCCTACAAGGTCCCAGTCAGCCCAGCCCATTCAGCAATGCTGGGGTGACACACACACACACACACACACACACACACACACACACCTTCTTTCACGCTTGGGCATTTGGCCTCAAGGCTCCAAGGTGGCTGGAAAAGCCACAACAGAGCCCAGCCCCTTCTTTGCGACAGCAGTGGCTGACAACTGCAGCTGGCTAAGAATGCAAATCCCCGAGAGAGGGTCGGACAGGAGGGCGGCCTATGCTCCTCACCCGCTGTGGGGAGCTTTGCAGGGGTGCTAGCAGAGGGGTTGACACAGCAGTTTCCCAGGGACCTTTTCCTCCCTGCCCTCCCCCAAACAGTTTGGTGGAAGCAGGAGCATTCAAGAGGAGCTCAATGGGAAAGGCGCATTCCAGGGTCTCTCAACACAATGGAGAGAGCTCTGGGAAGATAGCAGGAGAGGAGCCAGAAGGCCGGGGAAATGTGGAGAGCAGTCAGGATGAAGGAGAGCTGTCCAGTTTGTGATATCCCTGCTTCTTCTGTGGGTTTAATTCTTCCTCTTCCACTTCCACGAGTCTCCTAAGGTAAAATAAAGTAGGAGGGGGTTGTCACAGTGTAGTTCATCTCTTACTCTAAAACTGCACCAGATACTCTGCAGATTTGCTTTTCAGGTAGATAAGGTATACACTGTAATAATTCATCCTCAGCCTTGGAATCTTCCCATCCTGGTTCACTTTTATCGCTTTATTGGACATCATTTCCTCCTTGCTGTTGATACATTGGGTTGTCACTGCTTTCTTCTCTTCTGGAATAATCAGATGGCTGACCTGACCCCCATCATGGGTCACGCAATAAACAGGACAGTGTCACAACACCGCGCAGACAATCAAATTTGATTTCATGATGACATCATTAAAGGCAATTGGGGGCATGGGTGAAGTAAATGAATCAGTTAATGTTTTCACAAGTCATAATGAAAAATCACTGGGAAAGAGAGGCATTTTTGAGCACAGCTGACAATATTCATACACCCCCTGCCCCCCCCCAAAAAACCATGAGTAATTGAAGCACAGTTATATCCAAAAGGCACCATAGACAACAGAGCATCGAACATACTTTGTGGAAGGTTTTGATATTTTTGGATTTTAACAGTTTGTAAACAGGTGTGCCCATTGTCTTATATGGAGGTGGGTGATGTTCATAGGGCTGGGGGTTATTCTCCTGAATAATAGAATCACAGAGTCAAAGAATTGTAGAACTGGAACGGACCCCAACTCTAGTCCAATCCCCTGCAATGCAGGAATCACAACTAAAGCATCCACAATAGATGGCCATTCAACCTCTACTTAAAAACCTCCAAGGATGGAGAATCCACTACTTTCTGAGGGAGTCCACTCCACGGTTGAACAATTCTTCCTGTCAGAAAGTTCTTCCTGATGTTTAGTAAGAATCTTCCTTCTTCTAACTTGAATTCATTGGTTCATGTCCTACCCTCCAGAGCAGGAGAAAACAAGCTTGCTCCATCTTCCATGGGACAGCCCTTTAGAAAATAAGCATAATAATAAGTTCTTTGCATTATGCCTGTATCTAGAAAGCTCAGTTTTGTATTCTTTGTTGCCTGTACTCAGAAGGACTGGCTCTGCCCTAAAGAGGCTATGGGTTCTAACTAGCCATGAAGTATCCTAAGAGTTGTTATGGAACTGTACAATTTTCTACACAAAGAAAACAAACTGTATTCTCAGATTAAATAAATATAATTAATATTATTAGTATTCATTTTATTCTGCAGGGTACAGTATTCAACACTAACTTCCCATCAAATAGTTCCTAACAAAGTATAAGGCTGCATTGTCTCAGAACTTGTTCTTCCAGTACGTAATATATACTTCCAGTATATATTCTTCCTGTATATATTCTTCCAGTACATAATATATACTCAAATAAATATGGAACGTCTGCATATAAAGGCGATCGGTTTGTCTGCCTTATTCTGAATCAGAAAGCAATAATGCCATAGCATCATGGAAGCATGACAGTAGAATTAATATCGTAGAATGATGTGTGGATACTCCAGCGTAAATCCACTACTAATGCACTATGTGTCAATGACATGTTGCATACAACACCTGCACACAAAACTTCTCTGCTGGGCCCGTGCTTGCTGGTTGGAACTATCTGCCCTCTTCTCCTCCTGCAGGCTGTTCCAGGGGTTATCTGGAACACCCCCCAAGCCAATTTTGTGAGCATTTAGGGGGAGGAGATGGGAAGCTCTGTGGTGCGAGCAGAAGTCCTTATGCAGACTTCTGTCAGTGGGGCTCATTAGTTGCATCCCCCCCTTTGGTTTGCATGAGTAAAGGGCCTGGAGAAGTCATGTCTTGAGACCCAGCATGCTCCAATCCAGCTTTCTACAGAGACCTCAATTAGTTCTCTATCAGCTCCCACAAGCAACAGATGAGCTTAGCCAAAGCTGGCTGCGCTCTGCTTAGTAACTCATGTCAAGAGTATTAAGCCCACACTCTCAGAAATGTGCCATATAACAGGAGTCATGCTACAAAACCAGTTCCAGCCTTGCCGGGGGACAGGTGTTACCTCAAACGCATGCAGCTCTGGCTTACCATAGCTAAGCATGTTAGACACACTCCTCCATGAAGCCAACCCAACCTGTTCTGTTTTGCTTTCACAAAAGCATGTTTTCGTCCAGCAGAATGTGCACAATGTGCAAGGGGTAATGTATATGCCACAAATTAATAGCTAGTGCTCACTTTCTGAAATGCAGTGTGAATTGTGGGGTGGGAGACCTTGATATTCTTTGAACCTTTCTTCTAACACAGTAGAGACGGAGGCATCTTTTAAGCATCTTGATGATTGCGCCATAAACCTATGTAGCCTAAAGGATTATGAGAGCCCCTGGTGCAAGGCAAGGTTTAGAAAGGCAAGAATGTATCATTTATCTGTAAATTCCATGAAATCTAATTGGATAGGCCTTGAAGAGGAGACTCACACCTGCACAGTCAGGATTTGAGACTTTGCATCTAACAAAGCTTTTACCGTGGGCATTGCTTTTATAGACAGCTCCCCTTTTCTGGGGGACTGCATTGTGGGGGGGGGGCTTTAGGACCTTGCAGTGACCCAGTAGTGAGCGGAGGGATGCTGCCCACATCACTAGGGCACCCAGCCATGTCACGCCCCCTGGCCGACCAATTGGGTTGGCCAGGGGGCATGGTCACGGGCCATTTAAATTGCAGCGCAGCTGGGTGGGCGGCCTCCACTTGTCTCCTCCATCGGATCTCCCAGCCCACCCACCCACCGTCTTTTCTTGTGTTGCCTTGTTATGACTAATGTCAGTCACCTGGTTGTTGGGGCCAGGTAGGAATTTTTCCACTTGGCAAATTGGCACCAGCTATTTAGTTTTCGCCTACCTAGTAGCAATCATCACAACTTTGTAAGGTTAGGCATTGGGTAAGCCTCGTCATGGGAGGGGCGGTTGTTGCCTCCGGCATGCCCCTCCATGTTAAGGGTATCCCGTTAAAGGGATCCAGGGGTGTTGTTCCTGTCCGAAGCCTGGGTGGGGGCTAGGTCCATGCCACAACTCCATTGGTGACCCTGGGGGTGCTCTTACTTGATGTACATCATGGGGCTCCCCTTTCCGGTGGCTGACCCTTTGAGACTTCCTGTAGACCGGTAGGAGTCAGGTTATAGTCTTGCTTCACCCAGTTGCCTAAGCCAAACCGTTCACATCTGTAACCAATAAAGTTGTGGCCTTATTTATCCCATTAGCCCAACATATTCATGTCTGTGTGTTTATTTCTGTGGGAACTGCGGGGCCCAGGGCCTTGCCACGCAAGTCAGTTATTAGGAGATAATTTAATGGTGATTCCTACATACAGAGGTCTCACACAGCTTCAAAGGAAGCATGGTTTCATGTAGAAAGTTAGTACCATAAGCAATTTATTACTCTTGAAGATGTCTCAGGATACTTTATTCATTTTGCTACGGTAGATTGCTCTTTTGGAATTTGTCCCAAAGCACTTCAGGGGGTGGTAAAGGCTGTTTAAATCCATAGCACGGATCTGCACGCTGAGGTGTGGCCCTGTGGTATGTTACCATGGGGTGGAGAGGCAACAGAGTTGATCTGCTCCTTCAAGGCTTAGCTGAATGCTGGAAGTTGTGTCCTCCCATACTTAGGCTGTGTTCTGGGAAGATGTTTTGTTTATGTAAATTTGCTTCAGGGCAGCAAAGCTGTTAAATGCAAGATAAGTGCTTTTAATGTAGGTGAGGGCACCTAGATTCATCTTGATAACATGAGGCTCTCAGTTTTCCAGACTGGAATTAGGTCAAACTGTAAGATAAGCAACTGCTATTTAGTTCTCAGCAAGCGCAAGCCAATTACTAGGTAGGTGTTGACACAGTGTTGGGGAGCTATTTGTCTGTCATCATCAACATACAGTACTTCTGTGGAGTAAAAACCAGCCCAAAAGCAGAAGGTGGAGGACATTATTGGATTATAGTGGTGCAATTGGATTATAAGGGTGCAATTACACCATGGGCCAATGCCTTCAAGGAACACAGACTCTCAGCTTTCATTCTGAAATTTCTAGCCCTCCTAGGCAGAAAGTAAATTCTTGACTGGTGGGAAACTCAACCCCTCCAAGTGTCCCTATTTTCCAGGGACAATCCTGGATTTACAGAAGCCGTCCCAGTTTCTGATTTGATCCCGGAACGTCCCACTCTTCCTTAGGATGTCCCTATTTTCATCAGAGAAACATTGGAGGGCATGGAGTTATGTCATCCCCCAGGCAAGGTGATAAGTAAGTATACAAATTTTAGAAGACATCTGAAGACATCACATTAAGCTTTTTAATGTTTAATGTTTTATATATGTTGGAAGCAGCCCAGAGGGCATTCAGGGGCATTATTATTATTATTATTATTATTATTATTATTATTATTATTATTATTATTAAAAAGAGTAAGGGCAAGATGCTGCTTAAAATTTCACCGTACACTCCTGAAGCAAAGGCTGCGTAGACATTACCATTTTCTCTGACAGCATCATACCCTCACCAATGGTGTATGAAGCTGAGTATACATGACACTAGCCACAATTCATACAGTAGCTATCCTGCAGTTTTTTGAGACATGCTGCTGTTTGATTTCCCCCAACATTTCAGG